>NC_053161.1:151769236-152009236 GCF_016835505.1 Polypterus senegalus
ATTGTGAGGTTTTCCACTTGCTCACATGTGAAGACCTCACAGAAATGCAAGTTTAAGAGTCTCTGCTATTTCACTGTGTGTATCTTTAAATTCTCCTTTACTATTCCTGATGCACTTCACCTGCTCCTTGACTGTTCTTTTACTACTAAAATACTGGAAGAATCTCTTAGGGTTGTTTTTAGCTTCATCTGCAGTGTTCCTCTCTAATATCCTTCTTAATGGTTGCCCTCATGCTGTCATACACCCTATGATTCACATTGAATTTATCCATCTTTATACAGCTGTTTTTTCTTTTGCAACTTTTTAAAACTTTTTTTTTTTAAACTTACCATGGAGTTTTCTCTTTTTTTCCCCTACTAATTTCAAATTTTGGCATACAGTAGACCCCCGCAAAGTCGTGGTTCAGAGTTCGCGGCCTCAGTCATTTGCAGGTTTTTCATTAGAACCTATCAAATAATTGTTAGCGGAAACCGCAAAAATCCTCCTCAATTTTTATGGCTTTTTTCGTGGCAATACTGTACTATAGAGAGAACAGGAAGCAATTGTAGAGGAAAACGTGGCTTGAGATGGTGAAAGTAGCCAATAGAATTTGAAACTGCAACTCCCAGCAGTCCTTGCAGTGGCTCTGATTGGTTTTCTGCTGAGGGTGCTGGGGCTGTTGGGGTCAAAGGATGTCAGCGCGGCTCTTAAAAAGGGGGCCGGTGACCAAAAGCAAAAAAAAAAGTTTTTGTAATTTGTGTTTCAAGTTCGTGTCTGTCTGCCTTTAGTTGGGTTACCTGTACTTATTCATTTTGTCCTGGATCGTTTCGTGGTTGCCGTTTGGATTTTCTGCTGTCTGCCTGTGTACGAGGACTGAAAGTGGATTCATGGCCATCCTTCAAAGAAAGGAGCGCTCCTGAACCTGTTCACCCATCTTCACCAGTTTAGAAACTAGCGGTAGGTCTATCTTTACATTCCCATTCAACGTGCGGATCTCTGGATTATCTATTTTCATCATTACCGTTTTTTATGATGTACTGTGTGTGTTTTGTTTGTGCTTTGTTATATTTAATGTGTAATCACCATAAAGGGAACAGGGGTGGTATTGTTGTTTTCATTTGTTTTCATTACATTCTTTATTTGCTGTTTAATTACCAGTTTGCTTTGTTTTTGTCTCTGTGTGTGTGTGGGTCGGGCCAGGGCTGGGTGCCTGCCTGGAATCTCTACCATAAAAATAAATAATTTGCCGTCTTTTCGACGGTGTGAATCTTAGCGGCACCGGACCACTACAGCGTTATTCATTTCTCCTTGCTGTTGATTGACTGTGATGCATCTCCAGCTGAGTCTTCTTGTGCTTTCCGTTTTGTTCCTCTGAGCCCTTAACACTAGAATTACCAGAGCCTACGAGAAAACTCAAAAATCAGGCCCACCTTAAATCTGTTTGCACCTCTCCCTCGGCGTCTTTTGTGGTGATTAAGACAAGCAGCCAGCTATTCCATCCCCTAACCCACCACCGCAGTTCAATTTGCGAAATTTACCGTTTTGAGTAGTGAGCTACTCTTATTGTTTATATCATACAATAAAAACATTCATTTGATTTGTGTCTGTAAATTTATAGTACTTGTCTTTTTTTCCCTCAGTTTTATTCTCTCACGTTCAAGCTTCCACACACCCCCCGGATCTGATGCCGTTTTCAGATAAAGACGTGGTATAACAAACAAACTTATTTTGTTATACCCCCTCTTAATTTGAAAACCGTGTCAGATCTTGTGCGCGAACGAAACTGGTAAAATTGTGGAGATGGGTGTGAGTGTTGTGCGTGACTGAGAATGACTGTGGATGTGAATTGTTTATATTCAGTTTTATTCTTGAGTGTCCCTGCTCACGCTGAATTAGTATGCACCTTCTGATCCATGATGTCAAAGCCGATCTGACAAAAAAAAGAGAGACTTGGATATATATGACATTTGGAATAATTCATTTTATGACCTGTATTGTACATTTCAGAAAACTTTGTTACACTAATGCAACATTATATTCATTTGCATACCTTCATGCGGTTTTAGTCCTGACGTGACTGCGTTTTTTGTTTTGTTTTTTCCCGATCTTGGCCAGTGTCGCCATGTTGATGCATGTTGGTATATCTTTTCAACTCCAGGAAATGCAGAGGACAGAATTGTACAGATGGGTCAGTTCCGCACTATATACAATCATTAGATTCAAATGTTAACAGTTCCCACACACACCAAAGGACCGTCCTCCTTACATTTATGACATGTGTATAAGGTATAAAGCCTGAAGTCCAAATATCAAATAAACACTTTCACAAAAGGTACAAATATAACAGAACAAGTGCGCTTCTATTCAAGAATATAACTGCAGAAAAACAACCCGCGTTAGGGTGCGACATTGACACGCATTTGTTACAAGTGCTTCGGTGGTGCAACGGTATCAACTGTTGACTGGTAATCTAAACGTCACGGGTTTGATCCCGGATGAGTCTGTTTTGAAAAGTGAGCTGCACGTATTCTTACTATTTTAGAATAAAAACATACATTTGATTCCAGTCTGCAACAGCCGGTGTAATTTATGATGTTTGTAAAGGTTAGCTTTGTTTTTGAAATTATTCAGTTTTATTCTCTCAGCTGCGTTCACGATCCCACCCCACCCCCCTCGCATTTGACACTGCTGTTTTCAGATAGACGCGCTATAACAGAGGTAAACTCAAATCATGACTGGCTCTTACATACAAAGGACGGTGTATGTAAGGACGGTGCATGTGCCCAAAACATTAACATTTATATGTTACTTGCATAAAAGCCAGAACGATCTGGCTCTTGCATACAAAGGATAGTTTACCTCTGTTATAGCGCATCTATGTGAAAACAGCAGTGTCAAATGCGGCAGCTTGGTTTGGGATCGTGAATGCGGCTGAGAGAATAAAACTAAATAAATAATAAAAAAACAAAACAAAACCAAAGCTATCCTTTACAAGTATCATAAATTATACCGGCTGTTACAGACTGGAATCAAATGTATTTTTTTATTCTAAAATAGTAAAAATATGTGCAGCTCACTTTTCAAAACAGACTCGTCCGGGATCGAACCCGTGACGTTTAGATTACCAGTCAATGGGTGTTACCGTTTGCGCCACTGAAGTGCTCGTAGCAAATACTTGTCAATGTCACACCCTAACGCGGGTTGTTTTTCTGCAGTTATATTCTTGAATAGAAGCGCCCTTGTTCTGTTATATTTGTACCTTTTGTGAAAGTGTTTATTTGATATTTGGAATTCGGGCCTCACACATTATAAACTTCATGTCTACATTTTGCCAATTATTAATTAAACAATTAAAAACATTTCTTTTTTAACAATGTGTGTACATAGATCGTTGTAGACACAGAACACACATGAAATGCAAGTGTTCCAAATAACAATATGGTATTTATAAAAGGTGTCATTTTGCTTGACTTCTAACTACAACTCACAGCAACTGACATGCAGGTAAACAGACTTGAGCTGAGACAACTGTGCGGGATGGGGGATGTGATAGCAGGCTGTTTGCTGCTTATCCACACATTTACAGGACAAAAGACAGATGGAAAGGTGAGAAGCGATTTAAGGTGGGATGGATCTACGAGCTTTTCCGTAGGCTCTGGTAATTCTAGTGTTAAACCATCGTTTCCCAGTGCCATTTGTGAGCATGCAGGAGCTGATCAGTCAGTGCTGTACATTCATTGAGCAGCCAGCTCATGACCACTGCCAGCCCCTTGTGAGCAGGGGGGCTGAAAGCACCCCAGAAGACACAGATGCACCTCAAAAAAACCCTCTTAAAAATGCTCATAGACTACTTTCACATTGCTCCCTTACTTGCTGGCCTTACTTGCGGCTGCTCTGTCGCGTGATATGCTTTTCGTGCAACGCTATACTTAAAAGCCTGAACAGCACCTGTCCTTCTTGGCTGATTGCTTTGTTTCTCTCTCCTCCCCGAGACATCCTCGGCTCCTGTTGGGGGTCCTGCTCCCATTGTGCTCCCCTATGATGTTTGTCTATTCTTTAATCAAGAACTAACTGCATACTGAGCTTGTTTTACTTCTGAAACAGACATGTTTGTTTGAATAAAGTTCCTGCCTCTACAATCTCCTGTGTTTCTGTGCAATTCTGTGACCCAAGTCTGACACACTACAGCACTGTCTCTGGGATTGAGCCGCTGCACTAGACTAGCCTGCCAGCGTCAATATTTACTACTGTGTGCTTGAGTGCAGCCAGTTCAAGCGCAGCTGGCTCAGTGATTTACTGAGTTTCATCCATGGTGTAAGTTGCTCTTTGTACATATTGTTCCAGTAGTTTTTTTTAAATAGTTTTTACAGTTCATTAGCAGTGTGTAAAATGATCAGCGTTGCAGTAATTGTGATGCTCTTTGCATGCAAAAAAATGTGTTCCATAAAGTTTCACTTTTTTCTTTGTGAATTGAGATGTTTACTTAAAGTGCAGCAAAAAGTGATTGGTGTCCAAGGATGCATTAACCCCCAAGTATGTGGCAGTTTAAGGGTTAAAGCTCCAAGATGACACAGAAACTCCCTGCACCTTCTAAGGCTTCTGGCAATGAAAACGCGCTTGCATGAATTACAGCACATATAGCGGTAAAATCGGTATTTTACATTATAGCACTGCGGGAGACATAGCAGTACAGTACTTTGCAGTATACGGGTTTATCTTTACATTATTTTTATGTAATGTATTAAGCTGAGTTTGAAATTAAAGTGTTTTGGGGCATATTTAGGGTTTAAACTATAAAATAGGCATTTTGTTTAACCACATCCAAAATTTGCAGTTTTTCACGATTTGCGGGTGCTCTAAGAATGTAAACCCCGGAAAGTTTGGGGAGTGTACCATATACGTATCCCACACTATATATACATTTTATAACCTGTTCCAATGCTCCTCAACTGTCTCCACACTTAAAAGCTTATCCCAATCCATTCCCCCTTTCCTTGCTGCATCTGTTCAAAATTTGCCCTACCAAAGTTTAACTTAACGTTTCTGGTCTTTGCAGCTTTTTCAGAACTCTTCCAGAACACTGAGAATTGTATTATGTTATGGTCACTTGACCCTAGTGATTCAATGACCTCTACACCCTCAATTCTATTCTGATTACAAAATACTAAATCTAGACCAGTGTTTCCCATTTCCCAATCTGTGTACCAATCAGTTACATGGGAATAATGTATTTTTTTCTTTTTATCCATAGTTTCATCTTGATTTTCATTCTACGTTTATAGGTGTTCTAATTGTTTGTTTAATCCATTATTTACTAATTAGTGGGTCTGATGCTAAAATAGTTGCAGCCTTTGATTATTCTGTGTTGTTTGCCCTTGTGTCTGCTGTGCTCATTTTTAATTGTCATTAATAAGAAACAATGAAAGGGTAAAACAGCACAGAGAAAGGGCAAAATATAATGAAGTCAACAAAAGAGTTAAGCATTTAAATCTACAGCAAAAGCAGAAATATTTCTAAATGTCTATTTTTGTAGTTAAAGTCTCTCATAGGTATAATATGCCCCTGTAAACTTTTATATTACCAAAATCATGCCCATTGAAATTGCTGTCCGCATTTTCTTTAGTACACTCCTAAACTAAGGCCTCTTTCCTTAAAGTTAACCAGATGTCCTAACTAAGATGTGGTCCATCATCCAACTGAAAATTACATGTTTTTAAATTCTATTTGACATAAAAGGTTATCCTCCTCCTCCCTTTGCTATTTTGTCTATCCTTCCTAAAATTTGAGTCCCTCTGTTATACTCCTCTTCATCTTTGTTATTTAGCCAGGTTTCTGTTTTTGCTAACACTATAATTATGCTCCTCTATTTACAACTCCAACTCGCTTGTTTTATTTTTGATGCTTCTAGCATTGATGCATACTGATTTTAACATGTACCTTATTTTGCTTTTCCATTTGGCAAAATCCATTTAAATTTGGCCTTCTGTGATTGTGTTGCTTATTTAAATGGTGTTAAGTTAGTGATTAATGGATTAGTGGAAGCCAAGTACCAAAGTGAGTTCAGATATACAGTGTATTTGCACTTGTGATAAGTAATGTTTTACATCGCACTAATTTTTAAAAAGTAAAGCTTGGACTGTACCTCGCGTGTTAAACCTAGCATATGCCTTATTTTAATAATAAGGTAAAAGTGTCACATTGTTTATTGAATCCTAATACTTGCAGAGCTTAAGGATGCTGAAGTTTCTTGTTGTTGCTTTGACACTTCTTTCCTAAGTAAAGGAAGCATTCTTTAACAAATTATCAGTGTGAAAAGAAAACAAACAGATAGCTGCCATTAGAAACATCAAAGCTCCTGACGTGTTCAAGAAGGTGGTCCTTTCAAGTGGTCACCCAAAACTCAAAAAGTCAGTGATTAACTGTAACTGGTGGAGAACTTGGAAAAAGGGCAACCTCAGCCTCTTGTTAGATGAGTAATGCATCACTGTGTACATGGAATTAGGTAAACATGAATGCAGTTGACATTGCATATAACACTAATTTGAAGTGAGTGCATTGGAAATTTTTGTGCATTGCAGCAGATGCTGCCAGGGTCAGCTTTGACCTCATGAAGAGGACTCCACAGGTAAGAATATGTATGGGCAGGTGAATGGGGAAATACATTATTTGCAGTTTGTTTTTAATGGGCACAAAGGTGGTTGTTTTAAGAAATGCCTAAAATGCTGACTTCTCTTTATTCTGTTCTGAATTATCAATGTGATACTGTAGCACCCAAAAATTAGTACAAGGTTTTGAAACTATCCAAAAAAAAACACCTTGGTGTCAGCAATTTTAATCAAAGTGAATTCACCCCTACTTGGTATTTCTCTTTGTAAACTTCTGTTTGTTTGTGTTTCTGCAGATTTACAACAGAGCAATCGCTTGGCCCCGTCTCCATCTTGTCGGTACACTCTTCGGCGTAGACCACAACAAATACTGAGCAATGAAAACCTGAAACTGTCAACATCAGGACCAGAGGGTTCCATACTGGCTTCTCTGCAGTACAGTTCCCTACCAATTGTCAGATTAATGAGAATCGATGAGGTGAGCACTCGTCAGCAGGGGAAGAATACAAAATCATCAATGTCCGGTTTTTGTTTTGATAGCAGAAAAAGTTTTAAAAGCAAATCTAACGATACAAATAATATAAAGAAGCCATTCAGCTGTTCTGAATGTGGGAAGCGATTCCACCAGAATAGCCATGTACTGATTCATGCGAGAGTTCATACAGGAGAAAAACCATACTCCTGTTCTGAATGTGGCAAGAGGTTCTTTAACAGTAGCCATCTTTACAACCACAAAAAAATTCACTCTAGAGACAAGCAATATTGCTGTCTAGAATGTGGTAAACAGTTTACCATGAAAGGCCAGCTTCTTACCCACTCAAGAATTCACACTGGAGAGAAGCCATTTAGTTGTTCTGAATGTGGCAAACAATTCTCTCACAATCACGGTCTACAAACACACAAAAGATTTCACACTGGAGAGAAGCCATTTTGTTGCCCAGAATGTAACAAGATATTTGCTGACAGGAGTAGCTTAAGGACCCACTTAAGAATTCACTCTGGGGACAAACCATTTTGCTGTCCTGGATGTGACAAACGATTCTCTGACAGGAGCAGTCTTCATAGCCATACAAGACTTCACACTGGAGAGAAGCCATTTTGCTGTGTGGAGTGTGGTAAACAATTCACTCATAGTAGCAATCTCCAGGCACATATCAGAAGCCACACTGGGCAGAAGCCATATTGTTGTTCTGAATGTGGTAAACGATTCACCCAGAGTAGTGCTCTACGAACACATGAAAGACTTCACACTGGAGAGAGGCCTTATGGTTGTACTGAATGTAGCAAACAATTCCTAAGCAGCAGCACCCTTCGGACCCACTTAAGAGTTCACACTGGAGAGAAGCCATATTGTTGTCCCGAATGTAACAGACAATTTTCTCATGGCAGTAGCTTTCGGCTCCACTTGAGAGTTCACAGTGGAGACAGACCATTTTGCTGTTCTAAATGTGACAAACGATTTGTTACCAAGAGCTGTCTTCGTAGACATGCAACAGTTCACACGGGAGAGAAAAGATTTTCCTGTCCTGAATGTGGCAAAAAATTCACTGATAGGCACAGCCTCAGGAAACACAATAAAAGTCATGCTGGAGATAAGCTGCAAACTTAATAATACTCCAAACTCTCTCTCTTTAATTTTAAAGCAAGAAGAGTAGAGTATCTTCACATGGAGGGCTCTGTCCTTTTAGAAGTTTCGCCTTAATAATGTACAGTGAATAGAATGAATCAGTAGAAAACATTTATATGCAATACAACATAGAAAACATCATGCTTAAAAGGTTGTCAATGCCAACACCAATGCAACAAGAATAATAAATCTGATATTAGCTATGCAACATTTCAGCCAAAGAAAATATGTCTGATGTGCTACCAGATCTGGTTAAGATTCTTACTGGCCCTGATGCAAAGGATGAAGTGAGTCGACCTAAATGAACAGTGAGGAGAAGATACAGTTTAGTGGACAATTGGAGTATATTCTGAATTCAAACCATGAGGGCTTATGCAAAAATAAACTCTACTTGTGTTAATGATAGTAATTCTCTAAGTAACGTAACTGATGGGAATTTAAGTTAAAAAATCTTTGAACTGGTCTTGTAAAGAAAAAGAGTGAATAGGACACCTTGGGTAAAAGCAGCACACAAAAAGAGGAGGACAAGATACACAAATTCTGAAAAGGTTATATGATGGTGTGTGTGTGTGCATTAGGGTTAGGATTACTCGATCGATCTATCAATCAAACATCTGAGAATTGAATTGATCAATTGCATGCTGCAAAAAACACAGATGTAATTGTGGATTATGTGATACATATCTAGAAATAGAAGAGAGTGTAAAGATCAAAAGAGACAAAGGATTAGCAGTGAGTGCATATCTATAATAAAGAAAATTCTCAGGAGCTCCAGAACCAAATTCAGCCTATCAGCCTGTGGAAATCCTCGACTTCTCCACCAACTTTAGAGTTAACAGTTTGTCGAAGAAGAGATTTACACAAACAGCATGGAAGACAAGCAAGCTACTGTATGGACATTGACTGATGGGAACTACGACTTTTTTAGATCTTGGAAAATCTTGTTAGCTTTATTGTCTTTCTGGATGATCTCCAGCTAGAGCCCACCAGGTACATTGTCTGTTTTTTAAATGCATACCTTTTGTACTATTTTATGAATTCATGGCTTCATGCCTGATGGATTTTTAATTTGAAAATACTTTTTGTAATGTTTGGTACCGTAAAGAATGACCAAGATATTTTATTAAAGGTACTCAGTAAATTGCATTTGTTTTCTTTTGGTTCATCAATTGACTGGAACAAAAACTAGTAGGTTGAGGGGTACATGAGGTACTGGTTTACCAAAATGCGGTTGAGTACTTGACACCTTAGGAGACGGTTTTGCCGCACATCTCTGAAGTTTGCCTATCAATGTCTCTAACATACAGCACCTCTCCTGTCTCTGTCTCCTTTGTGTAAATGGTCAGACAACTGAATAGACTGTAGACAGACACGTTGCTGTTCTTCAAAATCTGTTGCCTACTTTAGGAATTTTTCAACACATTCATCCAAAGTGCTTTTGTGAAGGTTAAAAAGTCTTCCCTTTGAGTACAAAGTGAAAAAAAATACTTTCTGAGTAATTTTAACAGATAAGCAATGTGTAGAATGGCTGTAGTTTGCAGGTCTGAGAAGAGGACTGACTGTTGTTACAGTGCAGTAGTGGAGGATCAACCCCAGCTTTAATCAGAGGTGAGCTTCCTTTAACTCATCGGAGACGCACAAATGATCAGATTGATCAAAATGAACCTTGTCTTATTTTTTCAAAAATTCTTTTAAGAGCAGTTTGGAAAATAGGGGATATTGTCAAGGCAACCCTAAACCTTTTTACTAAAAAAAAAAGCACCCAACAGGGTGTAAATAGATAATCTGGGGCACACTTAACTATGGACAGCATCCAGACTGTAATTTTCAATGATTGGGTTTTTGACGGTCATCCCCATAGATTCACAGAGATGGCACATTAACCGCTGTGACACGTTTACACACTCGCCATATTGGAGCTGTCCATATACGTGTGTCACTTTTTTTCAAATGGCTATTCAGACTCTTAGGCGGGTATGGAGACATGCTGAGTTCTTATTTTAAAATTAGTTTATTTCTCAACCGATTTTCACAAAGTTTATTTGCTGTAGCTGTTAGACTTCTCAGCCTATGTATAGCTTATTTTAAAATGTATTACCGGCTGCAAAAAGCTGTGACGGCATGTGCTGCAATAAATAAATAACTAAATGCATGTTACATTCAGACTTTTTTCAAAGAAACCTACAGATAATGTGATGAATTTTCAGCATACAGAACAGAGGAATGTTAGTAGTCGTATTATGGTGTACTAATGTTACGTGTAAGTCACAAAATAAACACACAAATTTAAACAAAAACAAACCTAGCTTGAAGCTGAAGTAAAAGGGGTTAACATTAATGGTTTCCAGGTGGCAACCATTTCAATGCACTTGGCAACCACTTTCTGGTCTTTAGTTGACATGAGTGTCAGCTACTTTAGTGACAGTGGATCAGGAATGGTACGATTTCCAAACCCCCCGCTCCCCTTGGAGTAAGGTCACTGTCGAAATTAACTCGTAATAATTTAAGTCAAATGTTTAAGCTTGTGCTTCTGGAAAATTTAAACTTGTATCTGAAAATTACAAATCTCAAGCGGGAACAAACTCAAAAATACGTCACTGGACACATGAGGAATCCTCTATCGAAGAAGAAACAATCAATTTTTGTTACTACGCATGTGCCACAAAGGTTAATATTATGCAAAGCCCCCAATTTTTACGTCCGTTTTTCTATATATTCATATCCTCTGGGGTGGCTCATAATTTCGTGCCTCCCACCCCAACCCCAAATATATGACCAAGAGTGCCAAAATCCGAAGGTTGCATGGGAGCCTTCCGCAATATCTCACTCTCCTTTACACGTATAACACACATCTGGACACGTTCAACCGTTTAACGAAAAAATTCCATCCTAAACCGATAGTGAATGGGGCATGGGTGTCGTCGATTGGGGCATCTACGCTGATGTCCATGGCCTATATATAATGGCGCAGTATAGATTTCAATTCCAGAGTGTAGATCACTTAATACTGATAGCGCTCGGAGTGACCTGCTTGTGTCAGTGTGCCAATGACTGATCTGCGCCGTGTCTTCAGCATCTCTGATGTGCTCTGGACTGACACCTTTGAATTTTGGGGGCAGCACAGCAAATTCAACCCGATCTGCAACAGTGGATTTGTTATCTTTTTCAGTGGCGGGATTCATAAACTCAAATGGGAAAAAGCAGAAGATTGGTTACTGTAAATACGTGAGCTGTCTTCTGTAAATTAGTCATCACGTGTTGGTGATTCCCGAACAAATCTCTTATGCGATCCTGTATCTGTCAAAATTATTTTGTTGAATTAGGCTATAAATATATCACATCCTGATGGTTTATTATTTTAGCTTAGGTGACTCCGATTAATCTCGAGTTTGCACTACGCGCAGAATGCGAAATGCTGCCGGCTTAGCCAACTGACAGGACGGGACGATAAGAGTTTGACAGATTTGACTGTGACGGCGTATTTTCTTCGTATAGCGAACTCGTTACTTTTGTGCTCCACAAAACATTGTAAAGAACTAATAAATTAAATATCCCTTTACTTGGTTGAATAACACGTTGATTTAAAGATTTCATCTTCTTTCTCAAATGCGCTCACCTATGACAATGCAGAGTGTTAAACCTTTATTTTCCGTCTACTCGATTTTAAATAAGGCAAAACAAAGAAAACATTGGAGGACAAATAAGGATGGATTTTCAATTTTTTTTAACCTACAACATGGACAAACGATAGTTTTCACCATGCCAGCTCTGTATGCCGTGACTCACTCATCTTGATCTCAGTTTATGATGTTTTAGTGTGAGATGAAACAAAATAAAATAAAAAAGAAACTCTACATAATGTGCTAATAACAGTTATTAAAAAGAATGATTTAAGAAACTTGTTATACAGTACTATACATACGGTCACGTTTGAATACATACTGTATATACCTCACGTCTAGATTGACCTACGGCCGGTCCTTTGGAACTACCTGTGCTTTGATTCCCATGTCCATGTTCTTTGGTTAAACAGGCCCCACCATAAGTCCTCCAGCTCTGCTCTGCTCTGCTCTAGTTCTCTTCCTCTTGCACTTATTGCCTTGGAAGGAGACACAGCTCGCTAGCAGACACTCAATGTGCTTACAGCTCGGCTGCCGACGTCAAACAGAACTGACTGACTACTACTGTAGTTCACTTCTCCTATTGGAACATCTCTCCGCTTCATACTGAAGAGTTATTCTGCACCTATATATCAAAAAATGAAATATAATTAATGGTGTCATTAAGTGTAAAGGATAGATTGGACCCACATTTATTAGCAAGTTGCCTCGAAAGCTTGCATATTGTAATCTTTTCAGTTAACCAATAAAAGGTGTCATTTTGCTTGGCTTTTCTCTACATTCATAATGGCTAACACGGTACAACACCCTAGTACTATAAAAGAACTATAAATCATCTGAAGTGCCTCTCCAAGTCAGAAATATATTATCAGTGTAACAGTACTAAATGATCAATGAACGGATCATCCGAAGAAAAGAAATTGTTGTTCAAAGTCTGACACAGAAATTAGTTATACGAGGACTAAAGGCTGCTCTCTTTGCAACTCCTTTGTGTTGAAAGAAAGCGTTACTGTTTAATATAAAAAAGAAATTTCACCCTAAAGCAATATGTGCTCATTGTGCAATAAAATCAATCAGATTAGTTTACTATTGTAATAAAGTAGTTTAAAATATTTGTAGAGTAGCGATTTTGGAAATTTTTGATATATAATAATGAAGTAACATGGTGGCCCTCTGAGTAATAAGGCAAGCAAAGGGGATCTTTTATTCAGTCATTATAGTTTTTAACATTAATGTTCCAAAAGCAAATAAAAGTAAATGGCCCAACTGAAATATTTTGGTAGCTGTCATAGATGATGTAGGTCAGCACACCCAAATGTGAATGGCTTTGAGCCTTTAACAATCAAATTACTGGCACACAAAAAGAGAACCAATGGCTCAAGAGCTTCCATTTTACACAAGTGGAAATTTCCCAGTAACTGACATTTATTAAAATGGAATTGTGTGGTTTAAAATGCTGACCTTTCTCTCGACAAAAGGGGTCTGTCTGTTCCTCTGACAGCAAAACAATCCCTTCTCTAAAAGGACCTTTTATCTGTACTAACACTTCCTCTGTATGTGTTTAAAACTTGCTGCTTACACAGAAGTCAAAAGTTGAATGTATAAGAAAAGAACTTACAGTTTAAACAATGAGAACAACAGTCTAGAGCCCTTCTTAACACTTTAAAACTCAAGAACACATAATCCGACAGCTGGAGTACGTACATCTGGATGTAATTTACCCTTCATAAATCACAGTCGTCTTGTAAATGTGGTAACCTGAACAGGCTTTGAAGCCCACCAGGTTACCAAACTGAACTTACCACGTATGGACCCTGCTACTCAGCCTCACACATAAATAATGAACTGATTTACAGTGCCTGTAGGGCAGGGGTGTCGAACTCCAGGCCTGGAGGGCCGCAGTGGCTGCAGGTTTTCATTCCAACCCTTTTCCTAATCAGTGACCAGTTTTCACTGCTAATTAACTTTTTCCCCATCACTTTAACAGCCACGTTAGAAGAGTTCAGCCCTCTGAATTGATTCCTTTCTTCATTAAATGACAGCCAAGCAGAAATGAGATGTGAAACGAGCTGACAGATGACCAGCTAAACTGGGGCTTCAAACTCCGACCAATCACTTAATTAGAAGCTGATTCTTGCTGTTAATTGAGCCCGTTATTTAATTCCATGGCTTGTTGCTGCTCTCATTCTGCCACAGCACACATTTCCAAAACTGTTGATTTTTCTGTTTTTTCTAAGAACACTGTCAAGATGTGTTGGTGACCGGATAGATCAACCTTACTGAGGCCTTCACCTTTTCTTTATTGTCAGGTATTGTGTGAGGGGCACACGTGAGCTGGTCATGTGGTGCCTTGTCTTGTATTGTTTGGCTGTTAATTAAGGAAGAAGAGACAACAGGGGTCTGAGACAAGTTAATTAAAACGAATTCAAAAGAAGTTATTGAACAGCAAAAACTGGTCACTAATGAAGAAGATGGTTAGAATGAAAACCTGCAGCCGCTGCGGCCCTCCAGGACTGGAATTCAACACCCATGCAGTAGGGAGAGACAATGGCAACAAGAGACGAGAGGCAAAAACTTTGAACAGAAGTAAAGACATGCAAATAATCTTTACGTGGTAGTCTAAGGGTGGGTGGCACCAACAAGCAAAAATATGTTGAATGTGCCTGAAATAATAATAATAATAATGAAGTCTGATGTGAAGGTAGAAGCAACCAAGTGGATCCCTCATGAGAGTTGGTGCAACAGGATGAGGAAAACGCATATCAATGCTTTCCAATTTCAATCTACTAATGGCCTCTGCAATCAAACATGCCTTATTATGCCAGAGCAGTCTGGAGATACAAATGTGAGAGCTTCAGAGGAATCAGGTAAAAAAACACTTTATTGTATGCCTTTGAGTGAAATAACCATGCTAGGCCACTATGCACAGTTGTTTGGAGGTGAGTAGAGAGTGGCGTCGTCTGGCTCCATATCAATGAGGTCAGGGGAGGATAAACGATTCTGCTTTACCACATTATGTAGTACAACACATGCAAACGAGGAAGCAGACTTTCATTGGTAGAGCAGCCAACCTCTTACTGCAGCCGGACACCACCAGGAGTCCGGTTGTGTGCCCCATACAAGTGCATAGGCAGCGTTGTAACACCTCACCTCAGCATTTTGGTGGTTAGGGAAAGGTGTAAGGTACCAGCATCTGGGCGGGTAGCCGCTGTCTCCAAGCACGTGTAAAGTGATGATTGCTCTTACAATGAATAGTATAAGCCATATAAAAAAGTGAAGGTTGAGCCAGTTACCTTAACCAACAAGCAGGCCATCACTTGGGGTACCATCAGCAATTCATCTGCCACCACTGCTTTGCCTCAAAATCAAAGAACCAGTGAGTCATAACATTTTGGCATCACAAATGACTTGCACACTGTTGGAATGTCACTTCTTATGGTAACCAAAAGCAGGTTCAGACTCACTAGGTCCTCTTATTTCAATATAAATGCATTCAACTGCCCAGATTACATTAGGAAAACCGGACTCTACAGCAAATTGCCTTTTAATGTTGGGCTGTACACCTACGCCATACTGTGGTTAATGCCTTCTAGCATAACAAGCGTGATGGAGCTGAACCTTGAATGAGATATTCCTAACTGTCATTCCCTCTGGGAGGTGTCTGTTACTAAAAAAGACAACCATTGTTAAAACCTGGACATGAACTGGTGTAACCCAATGTCAGACATTCTGTCCTTCAGAATGCCCGACTCCGCAGATCCACTGCCCTCCATAATATTTGGGACAGATACATTTTTCTTTGATGTACCCCTCTGCTCCACAGTTTCAAATTACAAATCAAACAATTCAGATGTGATTACACTGCACATCACTGACTCTCATTTAAGGGAATGTGCATATATTTTGGTCAGAGCGTGTAGAAATGACAACACTTATTCTACACAGGCTCCGCCATTTCAGGGCACCATAATGTTTGCAGGTCAGTAATGTCAGGTCTATTAAAGCTGTCATATTTAGTTCTTTGTCACATATCCCTTGCATGAAACGACTACTAGAAGTTGGAGATTCATAGACATCACCAGGTGTTGAGGATCTTCTCTGCCAAGCCTCTCATGCAGCCATCTTCAGCTCCTGTTTGTTTTAGTGGTTTGTCGCCTTAAATGTTCTCTTCAGAATATGGAAGGCCTACTCAGTTGGATTTGAATCAGGTGACTGGCTTGGCCATTCCAGAATTTTCCATTGTTTTGGCTTTGAAACATTCCTGTGTTGCCTTAGCCTGTTAGTTTGGATCATCATCTTCTTGTATAAAGCGCCATCCATTTAATGGACCTTGAGCATATCAGATGTTTCCATACACATCAGAATTCATTGTGTGACTGCCGTCTGCAGTTTCATCATCACTGGAGATAAGTGTGCCAGGAACTGTGGCAGCCATACATGACCAAGCTATAACACCCCCAACGCCACGTTTAACAGATGAGGTGGTCTGCTCTGGTTCTTGGGCTCTTCCATTTCATCTCCTCACTTTGTTCTTGTCATCACTCTGAGGTTCATCTTTGTCTCATTTGTCCACAAGACAAACTGTAATCTGGCCATCCTATTTTTGTGTCTAACTAGTGGTTTCAATCTTGCAATGTGGCCTCTCTGTTTCTGTTTGTGAAGTTTTCTGCTGATAGTCATCTCTGACACACACATCGGCCCCATGAAGACTGTGTATGATCTGTCAGACAGGTGCTTGGGGGTCTTTTCAACCATAGTGAGTGTCTGTCTGTTGTCAGCAGTGGTGGTCTTCCTTGGCCTACCAGTCCCTTTATGATTATAGAGCTCACCAGTGTGTTCTTTCTTTTTAATGATATTCTAGACAGTTGATTTTGATAATGCTAAGGTTTTACCAAAGTCTTGAATGGTTATACTCTTCTTTTTCAGCCTCATAATGGCTTCTTCGACTTTAATTGGCACAGCACTTAACCTCATGTTAGCCACTCCAGACTCCAAAGGGTACACGTAAGCCAAGGTATCTTATGAAGCAATGAAACACAACTGAGGAATCTCAAACATCTGTGATGCCAGTTGTCCATAATATTATTGTGTCCTGAATCAGGAGGACCACATAGAAAAAGTGCTGTCATTTCTACATGGTGTAAGCAAAATATGTGCAATTACCCTTAAATGAAAGTCGAATTGTGAATTTCAATCACATCTAAATTGTTCGTTCATTCATTCATTTTCCACGGCTTATCCAAAGCTGGGCCAAGAAGGCAGCAGTCTTAACAGTGAGGCCCATACGTCCCTTTCCCCAGCCACATTTAATCCCAAAACATTTCCAGGTCATCTGAGAGATACAATCCTCCCAGTAAGCCCTGGGTCTTCACTGGGGTGCCTATAAAACCTTCATTAGGAGGTTGAACCACCTCAATTGGCTCCTCTCAATGTGGAGGGTCCGCGGCAGTACTCTGAATCTCTACTGACTGTCTGCACTTCTCACTCTATCTCCAAGGGTGTTTTGTTTGATTTTTATTTACTACAATTGTTTGATTTGTAATTTTAAACTGTGGAGCAGAGGAGTCAGCCAGCCAGTCAGTCATTTTCCAACTCGCTATATCCTAACTACAGGGTCATGGGGGTCTATGGAGCCAATCCCAGCCAGTACAGGGTACAAGGCAGGAACAAATCCCCGGGCAGGGCACATGCATACACTAGGGACAATTTAGGATCACCAATACACCTAACCCGCATGTCTTTGGACTGTGGGAGGAAACCGGACCACCCGGAGGAAACCCTTGCAGACACGGGGAGAACATGCAAACTCCACGCTGGGAGAACCCAGGAAGCGAACCCGGATCTCCTTACTACCTCTGCACCACCGTGCTGCCCAGCAGAGGAGTGAATCAAGGAAAAATACATCTTTGTCTGAAATGTTATGGAGGCCACTGTAGTTCCAGCAGAACAACTCTTGGAAGTCTACATCTGCTCATAAGCCAGTCCTGATCATGGGCAAACAATTCTACTGGTTTCTAAAAGCAAATGCCCATATGCACAGTCTTTAAACAGGAACACACAAGCCATGTTGTGTGAAACCAGTAGGGGATGAGCAAGCTGGAGGGCAAGTATGGCTTTCTATATGCAAGGTGGAAATCATGTTGGTATTTTTACTTCATGCAGTTTATTGACAAGAAGGGGTTGTATTCATTTCTGATATAAACCAAAGAAAGCCAAAGTACTGCAAGTTCCTCCGTGCAAATACATAGCTATGGCCCTCTTAAAAGGGAACTACAACAGAGTCTTGACAATTGAAGGCATCAATTCTTAGGCTCAAGGTTTGTCACGTCAATACACATTGTAATAACAGCTCGGTGACAGGAATTATTATTCATGTAAGTCTTTCTTTACCTGGTTTGCCTGCATTTTCCTACTTCCTAAGGGTGTCATCATTTTCCACTTTCTCTGACATTTTGCATAAGGATGGATCAGAGTTGCCATAAATACACACACATTCTCCCTTCAAGCTTTCTTTAATATAAAGTTCGGCCTGCCAGAGACTGACCCGGAACAGATAGGTAAAATAACAGATCTCCCGGGACCTGACGCCGCAGCATCGCCGCAAGTGCAAGTGCAAGTGAGTCGGGCCAGAAAAACTCAGCTATTTCTGAAGGTTCACTGAAACTGAAAATGGCCTTAGTATCCTGTTATACTACATGTTTCTTTATGTCACTATATCTGGACAATACTGTTATGAGTTTTATTCACATGTGCATGTTAACTGTGGCACACAGGGGCTCAGCAGTTAGAATTGCTGACCAAGCATTGGATTAGATAGCCAAAGACAACTGGAGGCTTGTATAGTCAGCTTAAACACAGGTTAGGGTATTTCTGTCCTCTATCAGCACAAATCTTCTTTCCTTACTGGGAGAATGAGAATCGGCATGTAAGCACTATGATATTTCTGTATTTTGTGGGAGAGGAATTCAGCCCTTGTTTGGAGACAGAGAAGACCAGCAAATGAAGCAAGACATTATAAAGGCTTGGACAACAGCCAGACCCTTAGAGGCGGAATCGACAAAGCTCGAAGAAAAACCTCCCAGCGTGGTGACGCGAAAGATGGCTGACTGTGTTAATCCAGATTTCCCACCTGGATTAAGTCTGTCCATGCGCCTCTCCGTCTGTAACCGCGTTAACCGTCAGTAAATGTAAGCTAAAAGATATTTTTTCTCATGTGATTCTTGTACCGCCGTAATCACGATGGGAGGGATATCGCCTTTTCTGGTATATTATGACATCGTTTAATTATTTAATATGCCACAATTGTAAAAGAACACATTTCCAAGAGAGCTAATGCCTCTGCAGGAAACATATCCGCGCTGTCAACTACTCACAACGTGTCAGCAGCGCCGACTACAACTGGGCCTGCTACTCCAACCGTGGAGCACAGAGAAGATTGAAATGAAGAGCCTGAGTTGAAGGTAACTATCACCGCAATGATTACTGTAATAACTACCACACTCGGGAAGGATATAAATGAGATAAAGAGTAACATAATGAAGGTTACAAAGAATATAAGGAAAGATATAAGAGACATAAACATGACAAACGAGAAGCTGTTTTAGGATATTAAAGACTTACAGAAACATTTAAGTCAGGGTCCTGGAGTCCTGGAGGGCCGCAGTGGCTGCAGGTTTTTATTCCAACCAGTTTCCTAATTAAAAGACAGTCCTTGCTGATAATGAAATTTGGTATTGAACTATTTAGCTTGTTAATGCTTTCATTCATCCAAGAGAAATGTTGACTGCACTGTAGAGTGTCCTTCTGTGAGAACATTACCCACGTGTCTTGTGGACCAGAATAGATTTAAACTTCATGGTCCTTCCAATTTCCCTCATTCATTTCTAAACATTTTTTTTATCACAGATACTTTATGGTAAGCACGTTAGCTGGACAGCTGCTGGTTTATTGGTTATCTGCATCTCATTATTAACTAATGTCTGGTTAAGAAAACAGGCAAAAAGTAACACTTAAATGTAGCTGCAACTGTCCTTCAACATCTGCAATAAGATGCTACAGATGTTCTAGCAGATGGTTGTGGAGAGCGCCCTCTTCTACGCGGTGGTGTGCTGGGGAGGCAGCATAAAAAAGAAGGATGCCTCACGACCTGGACAAACTGGTGAGGAAGGCAGGCTCGATTGTAGGCATGGAGCTGGACAGTTTGACATCCATGGCGGAGCGACAGGCACTGAGCAGGCTCCTGTCAATCATGGAGAATCCACTGAACAGGATCATCTCCAGGCAGAGGAGCAGCTTCAGCGACAGACTGCTGTCACCGTCCTGCTCCACTGACAGACTGAGGAGATCGTTCCTACCCCACACTATGCAACCCTTTAGTTCCACCCAGAGGGGTAAATGTTAACATTACACAAAGTTATTGTCTGCATTTTTATCACTCTTTAATATTGTTTTTTTTTATCAGTATGCTGCTGTTGGAGTGTGTGAATTTCCCCTTGGGATTAATAAAGTATCTATCTATCGATCTAAAATAGGCAACTAAGGGTTCTGAATGGTAACAGGCAAGAGAACTAAAATTAAGCCCAAAAAACGTATTACTTTAGTAGTAAATAAATGGATTCCAATTAAGAAATGGGTTAAAGTGAAAACCTGCAGCCACTGCAGACCCCCAGGAATGTAACTGAGGACCTCTGATCTACAAAGTAACTCAACTTTGTCTTTGATGAATGAAAGGCACTAACAAGCCATAGAGTTAAACACTGACTGTCATTATCAGCAAGGACTGAGTTCTAATTAGGACACTGGCTGCAATGAAAACCCGCAGCCACTGCAGCCCTCCAGGACCGTGATTGAGGACCCCTGATCTAAATAATTGTTTTGAGGCAACCATTAAAAAAACGGAGTCAAGTTTTCTTTTATAAATCCCAACTTTTGCATGGAAGGTTGTGGACACACATTTTGGACCCCTTTTCTTGCATACTCAAGTTTTATAAATCTGACCACTTAAGTTTTAAGGCTTCAAAAATAATGGCTTCGGGTGGTTTACAAGAATCATAACGACTATGAGTCTGAGATGCATAACATTGTTTTGAATTCCTAACTCTTTTGTCACCTTTCCAACGAATTCCCCTTTTTCAGTGCAGTTTGCTCCCTTGAATATATCCTGGTGACAGTGAAATGCTGCCAATAAACTGCGTGTGACGTTGGTTTGGTTGATGCGACAGCTTAGTGGGGCTTTGCATTGGTCTTGGCAGGCCATGGGTTTTTACTGCAGCTCTTACTGTGTTTATGGAGGTGAAAACTTTTTTTCATTCACATGAATGCACTTTTTGAAAAAAAAAATGTAAAACAGGCACAGATTTTGCAGAACAGCAATCTGTCCATCTACAGCCTATTCAGCTGTCTGACCATTTATATCAAGGAGACAAAGAAAGGAGAGGTGCTATTTAGTAGAGATATCGATAGGCAAACATCAGAAACATGTGAAAACAGTTTCTTAAACATCTTTAATAAATAAAGGTTTTATTTTTTTCTAATATTTTGTTGAGAAAAGAAAAACTGTTTCCAAACTTAAAAATACAAAGCAGAGACAAAGCTATAAACACAAAAATAGTACAAACCTAAGTATCTCAAAACAAGGCAGTGAAAGCAGGAGTCACTTCAGCCAATGGGCTCAAACAAGAGACCATCGAACAGAAAGACATTAAAGTCCACAAGATCACACAAGATCAAGGATGCTGGAGTCTCCATCTAACACTTAAATGTAACTGTACAATTCAAGTACAATGAGAAAATATAAAATTGCAACATCATTGTCCATACCCTGAGACAACAAAATCAAATCACATTTCTTTACATTAAAAACTGGTTACATTTTAATTATATTTATATTAACTGCATTTTTATTATGCCTCTTGAAACTTTGACAACTGAAATTAAATAATACTTCATCCATGTTTTATTAAGTGCAGTATCCTGATGTACGTTGCTTGCAACTTTCCAGTTTTATCTTCAAATTAGATTTATCTTCTGTTAAGGCCACATTGGTATGTACATTTGTCAGTCAAGGCCCATGCAGCAGTTGCTTGTTCAGTGAGTTGTTTGTGTAAATCTTTTCTTTGACAAATAAATGGTTAACTGTAAAGCTGGTGGGGAAGTAGAGGATTACTACGGGTTGATAGGCTGAATTTAGTTCCGGAGCTCCTGAGGATTTACTTTATTACAGATATGCACTCACTGCTGATCCTATTTCTTTTGTAGTTTATACAACTTTAAGGATCAGTGCCAATGCAATCCAAAACATTTGCAATGGTTTATGGGTAGTCTGAACACACGCACAGTGACGCAACCTGCCATCAGTCTAGTTGAAGACAAAGTCAAATGAAAATGGACGTGCTGCTGCGGGATTGCTCATTCTTTTGCTTTAACGATTGCAAATTAAGATCTTAAACTCAAACCCCTTCAGTTATCTTAATTAGAGAATTACTATCAATAACAAAAGTAAAGTACATTTTTGCACAAACTCTTTTTGTACGAATCTTTGGTTAACCACTGGACTGTATCTTCTCCTCACTGAATGTTTAGATTGTTTCACTACTGTTTTACATTTGCAGTAGTGCCAGTAAGAATCTCAGCCAGGACTGATATCCACCAGGGATATTTTCTTTGGCTGAAATGTTGCATAGCTAATGCCATTTTAACCATTCCTGTTGCACTGGTGCTGGCACCGACAACCTTTTAATCCTGAAAGGCAGATGCCACTATACAAATCTTTTATACAGTTTAATTCAATTCAGTGTACATCACATGCCATCAAGGTGAAACTTTCAATAGGACAGGGTCCTCCATGTCATGGTATTCTACCAAAACTAGAAAGAGACTCATCTCTTCCTTGCAACTTCCTCTCACACAGCTTGGTCATGTAACATGAATTTGTACTTCTGAAGTGGACCCTTGCCAGGGCGTTTGTATCATCACAACAATTTGGCATCAATCATTTGTGGGTTTTTTGTAGCTCTCAATTTGGTTGTTGCTGGGGAATCATTTGCCACATATGGTATACGAAGGGCAGTCAAAAAGTTCCCGGCAATGTGATATAGCGGGAGAGTGAGTGATCAGATTACGCACACATCGTTGTGGAGGGGAGCGCAGCACATCTGTAGACCAGTTACAACAGGTCTGGATTGGTTTCTTCATGTAGTATTGTTTTAATTACCATTTGAGTCAGATGTGTGCATAGTCATTCAGCGCAATGTCGCAGTTCGAACAACGTGATAACGTCAAGTTCATGTGCAAATGGGGAAAATCAGCTTCAGATACGCTAGCGGCACTGCAGCTCTATATCACATTCCATGAATGTTTTGACTGCCCCTCGTAAGTCCAAAGGTGCATTTGAAGGCTGCTACTTTGGATAAATCGTTTGCCGTATGCAGAAGAGCAGTATGGCTTCTCTCGGGATTCATTTCTCCAAACTTTCTGGTTTTGCTTTATATTAAGATGGGAGTGAACCCCCTTCTTTAGTCATGACAGTTCAGTCAAGACACTAACACTATTTCTGTTGTTTTGTTCCACATATGGTATATCTTGGATTGCATCCAGCATGACTTCTGATGTGTGCCTGGATACAGCTACGATGAGAAAATTGTTTGCCACATCCTTGACAGGAAAATGGTTTCTCTCCAGTGTGAATTCTTGCATGGTTACGAAGACTGCTCCTGTCATAGAATCGTTTGTCACATCCAGGACAGGAAATTGGCTTATCCCCAGTGTGAATTCTTAAGTGTATCCGAAGGTTACTTTTGTCAGAAAATAGTTTGTTGCATTTAGGACAACAATATGGCTTCTCTCCAGTGTGCAATCTTTTGTGTTTTTGTAAAGCACTACTATGGGTAAATCGTTTGCCACATTCAGAACAGCAATAAGGTTTCTCCCCAGTGTGTCTTCTGATGTGGGCCTGGAGATTGCTACTAGAAGCGAATGAATGGCCACATTCAGGACAGCAAAATGGTTTCTCTCCAGTGTGAATTCTTGAATGGCTACGAAGACTGCTCCTATCAGAGAATTGTTTGTCACATTCAAGACAGCAAAATGGCTTGTCTCCAGCATGAATTCTTAAGTGGGTTCGAAAGCTACCACTCTCAGAAAATAGTTTGCTACATTCAGAACAGCAATATGGCTTTTCTCCAGTATGAATTCTCAAGTGGGTCCTAAGGCTACTGCTCTCAGAAAATATTTTGCTACATTCTGGACAACAATATGGTTTTTCTCCAGTGTGAAATCTTTTGTGTGATTGAAGAGTGCTGCTATGGGAAAACTGCTTGCCACATTCAGAACAGCTAAACGGCTTCTCACCCGTGTGAATTCTTGAGTGGCTAAGAAGCTGGCTTTTCCTGAGGAATCGTTTGCCACATTCTCGACAGCAATATGGCTTTTCTCCAGTGTGAATTCTCGTGTGCCTCTGAAGACTGTTGCTGTGAGTGAATTGTTTCCCACATTCCAAACAGCAATGTGGCTTCTGTTGGGCTTTTGTACGAGTTTTAATCTTAGGTTTGTTTTTAATACTTGTTCCATTCTCCTTCCAGAAACTGGACATTGTCAATTTTGTATTCTTCTCCTGCTGATGAGTGCTCAAGTCACCGATACTCACTAGTTTTTTAACTGTTGGGGAACTGCACTGCAAAGAGGCCAGTGAGGAACTCTCTGATCCAGATGTTGACATCTTCAGGTTTTCATTGTGTAGTGTGTGCTGTGGTCTATGCCGAAGATTGTGCTCAGGAGTTGTAGACGAGAAGACACTGTGCTGTAAATCTGTAGAAACACACATATAAGTTTATTTAGCATGATAGTAAGAGAAGCAGTCATCACTACATGGCTGATGCTGAGGTGTTTTATCTGATTCCAAAATGATTTACCAATTTTAACTCCTTATGCGCTAAGGGGGTTGTGGTATTATTTCACTTAAGTAACATACCCAAAAACAAACAGATATTACTTGTTTACTGCAATAAAGCAGCTGCAAATGGCTGAAGAGTAGCAAGTTCAACACTTCAACATCAAATTCTTAAAAGTATTTACACAATTACATACTTTGATTACACCAATATCAACTAAATAAAACACAAAGTAAAATTGGTGCTTTAGGGTTTCTTTCCAAAAAACTGTATTTTACAGTATATAACCATGACATTTTAGGATGCACAATCCTGATATAAAATTTAGTTTATGCCCCAGTCTGTCAGCTATCTGTGTGCCAAATTTAGATGTCATATCCTATAAGCATTGTAACATTACACTGTTGGGCAAAAGGTTTTGGGAAACATTTAGTCTCTAAATGTACCTAAACAATCTCTCAAAACAAGTATTGCAGCTGCAGTTTTATATATTTTTTATTTCTTAGAAAAAATATACATATACACAAACACTTTATATTAGTGCTGGGCGGTATACTGGTTCATACCGAAAACCATTTTTTATTTTTGTTATGATATGGATTTTTCTTATACCGCAACACCGCTTTAAATTGGCTAAACAACATTTGGAACGTAGCGCAGTTGGAAACTATTTAAGGGGGACCTTTTTCACTGCTACACCACTAAACACATACAATGGACTACATGCGTTAGTGGAGGTGTTGCGTGGTGAAAATGGACAGAGAACATTCCGAAAATGAAGCTGTAGCTGATGATAAAGTTGAACATGATGACACAGAACAACTTTCGCTGGAAAAAGGAGTCATGTCTGTTGTCTGGAGATACTTTGGATTTAAAAGGTCGGATGTGGACCATTATGTTCAAATGTGTGAATACTGTTTCAATAATACTGGATAATACTGCAAGCCAAGTTGTACTTGTTTTATTTTTTTCAATACTGTGTAATGTACCTGGGAACTGCGTAATAGTGTGACGACATGTTGACTTTATTCTTGGTATTTCCACTTTAATCTTGACACTTATGACGAGATTAAAGTAGACATGATGACTTTATTCTCCTAATTTGTCATTAAAGTAGAACATCGTAAACTAAACTTCATCTTAAAATGAATATTTAATTTACTAGATTTTCTCAAACACTGTCATAACTTATGTAGCACATTAAATGCTTTGTGTTAAGTGTTCCCCGTGCCAAGTTGATCACTACGTACTTCATAAACTGACTTCCTCTTGCACTAAGAGGCGGTGCAGGCAGCACACAGAATACATTAATTTCATGATATTCCTGCTCCCTGAACATTTAGAATGCTAAGATAAGTACTTGATATAATTTTCAAGATGAAATGCATTAAAGCATGTATTAATCATGTGAGGGCACAGCGGCATGGAGGTTGCAGTGCTGCCTCACAGCAAGGGGGTCTCGGGTGTTCCCTGCCTTGAATTTGCATGTTTTTCTGTTGGGTTTACTCGGCGTGCTTCAGTTTCCTTTCAAAGTCATGTAGGATGTGAGGTTTTGTTATGCTATATTGACCCTAGTGCATGTATTACTCGTATTCACACTGCGTTCAGGATTTGCTCCTGCCTCGCACACAATACTTGCTGGGATGGGTGCAACCCTGAATGAACCGCATAATTAAACATGTATAACGAAGATTTTTTTTTTTACAATTTCACAAAGACGTTTATCGTGTGGTGATTGGTTATGGAGAGAAAGAGAAAGGAAGGATAGGAGCTGAGGGTTTGGTACGTCAGACAGAACACATGCAATAAGAACATCCACTGAATTCTGTGTTTGTGACTCCGACCACCACATCACAAACCCAACATTTACACAATATTTACGCAAGTTAAACCTGTGTGATACCCATTCATACATCCAGTTTTTTGAAGCCTCATCACACCTGCCATAAAGTTTACACTGAACATACACCTGGGGACCCCTTACTGTGAGGCAGCAGCACTACCGCCTCACTATCATGAAAAATTATCTTAGCATTCTACATATTCAGAGAGCAGGAATATCATGAAGTGAATGTATTCTATGTGGGGATCGCTGCCTGCACCTCCTCTTGGTGCGGAGATAGTCAGTTTAAGAAGCGCGTAGCGATTGACAACTAGGTCGGGAAAAACACAAAGCATTTAATGTGCTACATTAACTTATTACGGGGTTTGAGAAAATCTAGTAAATTAAACATTGATTTTAGGATGAAGTTTAGTTTACGACATTCTACTTTAATCACAAAATAAACTATGAGAATAAAGTGGAAATGTCGACTTTAATCGCGACATAAGCGTCAAGATTAAAGTAAAAATGTCGAGAATAAAGTCAACATGTCGACTTTATTCTCGACATATAGTTTTTTTTTTCTTCACCGTAGCCCTAATACGCTTCCGTAGGGCTATACCACAAATAGCATTATAAATGCAAGTTGCAGTTTTATTATGTATGTATATCGCTTAGTTTGAAGCAACGTCCATATTAATGCAATTTGCCTTAATGATGGTTCAGTTGGTAAAGATGTCTCACCAAGTTGCACTTGTTTTATTTTATTTTTATTTGGTGAATACTGTATAATGCACCTGGGCTTGAAGTTTTGAAGTAATAGTATTATTACTGGAAGTTGCACTATTATTTATTAGTTTAAATATTATGCAGTTTAATGATGGTAAAGTTGTTTAAAAAGTCACTTTAACGTGTCAGTGGACGGAGATTGTTAACATTAACAGAAAGTGTAGTTTGTTTACAAAAAATATTTACTATTTATTCCTTTCTTAAGACATGTTCAGTGCAATACAACTTTTGACAAACACCTCTGGATATTTTACTAAGTCTAAATGCTTCTATGGATGGTTGAAAATATGTTGTCAAACTTTTTGCTTAAATTGTTTGCAAAATTTGTTCAATAAAAAGGTTCTATATTTTGACTGCAGCTGTCATGCAATGCGATTCCTTCTCTTCATTAGTGCCTCCCACTTGAAAACTATCACTTTATGGGGCCATGCAAACCTGTATTAATACTTGTGTGCACAATAAAAAAATTTTTGTACAATGTACAATTCTCATGACAGTGGAATAGGTTATTCTTAGCCAGTAATTGCAGTGGAAAATGTGGTTAACATCCACTCATGCATGGGGAAAAAAAATACTGTGAAACCGGTATAATTTTGAAAAATACTGTGATATAGAATTTTAGTCATACCGCCCAGCACTACTTTATATCACTCTGAAGCAACAAGCAAACAATTTGTAACTGTATACGTAGGGCCCTATGATTCTGAAAAACACAGACAGAATCACGGAATTAATGCACAAAAATGGATTTTAGATTTAAAAATGGAAATGCACTGAAGTTAGAGACTGCAAGGGTGACTTTTACAAAACCTCCCAATAATGAAACAATTGAATTATCTGTAGTTCTATCATTCAGATACTATTTTCTCGTTTGTTGTTTTTCAATTGAATGCAATTCTTCGTAGAAACCCAGTTGTGCCTCTGTTTGTGCACGTTTCCTGTATGTTTTCTCGTTAAAGGCATGCAAATTAGCTAACTGCACGAGACAGAAATGTCGAAGCGAGCAGTGATCAGATACCCTATCTACGTCAAAAAAACTAAGAAACACGAGCTTAACTGCAAAATTGAGGGCACAACAATTTCCCGGCGACTTTTATGAATCTGGACAACTTTTCTGTAAGTTTTGCCAGCATACCATTGACTGGACACGAAAAGATACTTGCAATGACCACGTCAAATTTAAAATCCATCTCAAGAACAGGGAGAAATTAAGATCCTCTACAAATATAAAAAGTTATTTCTGGGCAAGAACACACCAGCTCAGGCTGTATCAATTATCTTAGACCATAAAAGTGAAGTTAACCTTCGTCTCAGAAGGATGCATCAAACTAGTAACAGCTCTTACAATTCTGGAGGGCACTCACTGTCCTACTGCAGTCTCAGCATACAGCATCATGGAGAATCTGGGCTCCTACCTGATGAGTGGAACTGCAAAATAAGGTTCAGTTGTGCTAGTGTGCCATTTCATTAAAAAGGAATGTAAAGTGCCATTCCACTCCATTCCATTATGGTTTGTATTGTTGTAGCTGTCGCCAATTACAGTTAAAAAAAACAAAAAACCCAAAAATTCTGAATCAATGAAATATAAAATGGTGAAAACTAAAAATCAAAAAAAAAAAAAAAAATGGAATTTGTGAAAAAATAAAACGGATTCAATAGGGCTCTAAATACGCATAAGTATGTACTCATCCACACCTTTACTTTCACAATTATTTTTCACGTCAGTCTTTGGACCAATTCCCTTTACTTACCTTTGGACGCGGAGGAAGCTTACATTTTGTACTGTAGTTTGGGGTTTTTCTGCTGCAATTCACTCATCTTCTCCTGCTTTCTGTTGCAGTTGCCCCACAAAGCTTTAATTATTTAATTTATTTTTGTTCTTGTTGGTTTTTTTTTTCATACATTTGATGCCTGGAATAAACTAAGTACATGAATATGGTTTCATACCAGCTTCTTCCAGTACTACATTCATGTATGAAAATGTGTCTTATAAACAAATCATTTATTTAATAAAGGTTTCAGTAACACCATAATTTTGCATTTCCATATATAATTTTAGCAACTTCTTTTGCTTTTATTTTTACATTTTTAGAAACTGTTTTAGCTGATTATTAACAGTGTCTTTTTATTCTCCGCTAGCAAACACACACTGCTCTCTTTATTATTCAACCCTAAACCATTCCTTAAAATGGCTCAGGCCCAGAGAACAAGGGAGTTTTCAAAATGTGTAGCGCCTGTACAAAAACGTGACATTTGGAAAATGTTTTGCTTTTTGATAGAGCAGTGCCTTAGCTTTACACCTCTCAGCTGAAAAGATGACAGTTAAGTGGTTATATGGGTGGTAAGCACACTGCGGTAAAGGGAGAGTAAAATCCAGTCAATGGGGGGTTAAAACTAACTCAAAGGACGGGACAGTGTTGACAATGTGTAGCAAACGCAAAAAAAAAAAAAAAAAGAAAAAATCTTTTTTTTTTGCTTCTTGTGAAGTCAGAGACCTTTACTAAAAGCCTTTATATTTCTGAGCTGAAAAGAAGACATTTAGGATGTTTATAGGGGTTGTGAACAAACACTCTACCCTAAAGGCAGTGGGAAATCCATTAAAATCAATGGCGGGTGAAAAATTACCTCAAAGACATGGCAGGGTAAACATTTCTTTAGCTGTATAAATGACAGGATTTTAACTGTTTGTTATTTGGGGAAATGCAGGAAAATTCATAAAGTCCCATCCTGTACAGAATTAGGATGCTTTTACAGATTTCAAACAAAAAAAAAAAAAAATGTGATACAAGTTTATTCCCAAATTTCTAAACTGTTAATGAGGTCATTGATGGGAATGTTTCTATTCACGAGCACACATTTGGGATATGAGAAGTGTGGAAGAAAATTATAAATGCAGACACCCCCTCCCTACACTGGAATGCCCCGATTCAAGCAATAAAACACAGGCAGGAGAAAGCGTGAGGTGAGGGGACGCTGGCATACGCAAGTTGCTGCCGCTCCTCCCTGTTAACAACGCTTTTCGCAAAATTCGCCTTAATTCTACACTTTCTCACGCTTGTTTTATTTCTTTCATTGTACGTATACACACGTGGACAAAATTGTTGGTACCCTTCAGTCAATGAAAGAAAAACTCACAATGGTCACAGAAATAACTTTAATCTGACAAAAGTAATAATAAATAAAAATTCTATGAAATTTAACCAATGAAAGTCAGACATTGATTTTCAACCATGCTTAAACAGAATTATTTAAAAAAATAAACTCATGAAACAGGCCTGGACAAAAATGATGGTACCCCTAGAAAAGACTGAAAATAATGTGACCAAAGGGACATGTTAATCCAAGGTGTGTCCACTAATTAGCATCACAGGTGTCTACAATCTTGTAATCAGTCAGTGGACCTATATATAGGGCTCCAGGTAGTCACTGTGTTGTTTGGTGACATGGTGTGTACCACACTCAACATGGACCAGAGGAAGCGAAGGAAAGAGTTGTCTCAGGAGATTAGAAAGAAAATTATAGACAAGCATGTCAAAGGTAAAGGCTATAAGACCATCTCGAAGCAGCTTGATGTTCCTGTGACTACAGTTGCACATATTATTCAGAAATTTAAGATCCATGGGACTGTAGCCAACCTCCCTGGACGTGGCCGCAGGAGGAAAATTGATGACAAATCAAAGAGACAGATAATGCGAATGGTAACAAAAGAGCCCAGAAAAACTTCTAAAGAGATCCAAGGTGAACTTCAAGCTCAAGGAACATCAGTGTCAGATCGCACCATCCGTCGTTGTTTGAGCCAAAGTGGACTTCATGGGAGACAACCAAGGAGGACACCATTGTTGAAAACAAATCATAAAAAAGCCAGACTGGAATTTGCCAAACTACATGTGGACAAGCCACAAAGATTCTGGGAGAATGTCCTATGGACAGATGAGACAAAAATTGAACTTTTTGCCAAGGCACATCAGCTCTATGTTCACAGACGGAAAAATTAAGCATATCAAGAAAAGAACACTGTCCCTTCTGTGAAACATGGAGGAGGCTCTGTTATGTTCTGGGGCTGCTTTGCTGCATCTGGCACAGGGTGTCTTGAATCTGTGCAGGGTACAATGAAATCTCAAGACTATCCTGGGATTCTAGAGAGAAATGTGCTGGCCAGTGTCAGAAAGCTTGGTCTCAGTCGCAGGTCATGGGTCTTGCAACAGGACAATGACCCAAAACACACAGCTAAAAACACCCAAGAATGGCTAAGAGGAAAACATTGGACTATTCTAAAGTGGCCTTCTATGAGCCCTGACCTCAATCCTATTGAGCATCTTTGGAAAGAGCTGAAACATGCCGTCTGGAAAAGGCACCCTTCAAACCTGAGACAACTGGAGCAGTTTGCTCATGAGGAGTGGGCCAAAATACCTGCTGAGAAGTGCAGAAGTCTCACTGACAGTTACAGGAATCGTTTGATTGCAGTGATAGCCTCAAAAGGTTGTGCAACAAAATATTAAGTTAGGGGTACCATCATTTTTGTCCAGGCCTGTTCCATGAGTTTATTTTTTTAAATAATTCTGTTGAAGCATGGTTTAAAATCAATGTCTGAATTTCATTGGTTAAATTTTATAGAATTTTTATTTATTATTACTTTTGTCAGATTAAAGTTATTTCTGTGACCATTGTGAGTTTTTCTTTCATGGACTGAAGGGTACCAACAATTTTGTCCACGTGTGTAGTTCGTGGATACAGCCAACTTGAATTGCATGGATTTGGCTTAATATTTACAGATTTAATGGACTCTACTTTGACTGGGAACAGCTGAGTCTGTGGATCGCGGGATGAGACCTACGAACATTTCTTGTTATTCTTTATCTAAATCTCGCAAGAGGCAAAAACTTGTCATGCTAGTGTTTTTGCAAAGAGAAAAAAGCGTCCTCTGCACTATATTTATACGATTCATTGATTAGGTCACTGCTCAAAAAAAAAAACAAATTCAATACATAGAAAACTTTTTTAACATGATTGGTTACACCCAGCTGCAAACGGGACATGACAAATGTTGGATGTTAGAGAACCTCCAACCAGCAGGTGGCGGTAGAGTTATGGGAGTCGAGTCACCAGTCTGCCATTCAGTTGAACACCAAAGATGGGTTGCAGAAACGGAGGTTGAGGTGTGCGGAAGAAAAGAATTTGAATACAGACAGGAATGCCCAGATTTAAGTAATAAAACACATGCAGGAGAAAGTGCCAATTGTTATTCTTATCCAAGTCTCTGAAGAGGTAACAAGTACATTACATGTTAGCCACATGTGAGTCACATGCTACAAAGAAAAAAGTGTCCTCTGCACTAGATTTATACAATCCTTTGATTAGTCGCCATTCTTTAAAAGGAATTCATTACATAATAAAAAAAAAAAAACCTTTAAGATGATTGGTTACACCTAGTTGCTAACGGGACATGGCAGATGTTATACCTTAGTTGACCACAATTTGATTGATAGTCTTGTTAGCTTAGGATGTACGTGACTTTTTGAATATATTTTTAGTCATATTTTAGGAGACGTGCGAGATCCATCCAGGTTTATCCGGTTTTGAACAGTAAGACCTAATTCTTTATGATCCAGCGTGGTACAAAAACAGGAGGTTAGGAGCAGGTGCTGATACAGCGCATTGGTGCACCCACCACATGACAAACCACCTCAGGATCCCAGATTAGGACCCGAGTACAGCCATACAACAGGTGACACCTCAGCACCACGCAAGTACAGATGGAATGGGAATAGTGTGAGGTTTTTTTATGGTGGCCAGAGTGCCAATTCTGCCACCAACCCCCCGGAGTTCCCCTGCAAGATGGAGGGCCTACATGCAGATTAACGTCATACCCAGGATGGAGCAAATGCAGGTTAAGGGTCGTGCTCAAGGGCCCAACGGATTAGAGTCACTTCTGGCGTTTACAGGATTCGAACCGGCAACCTTCCAATTACCAGGGCAGACTCCTAGCCTCAGAGCCACCACTCCGCCCCAGGAAACTTAGTACTAGGGAAAATACAGAAAAATGATTATGCCTAAAATTGATAATTTTCTCTTAATGGGTTACATAAGTAAAAGGAAATGAATTTATCATTGTGAATAATAAAATAACAGCTTCAGCCTTTAGAAGCTCAGAAGGATATGAGACTCAAACACATGCTGGGTGCACACTGGACCAGGGTTCAAATTCAACTCTTACAGAAGGAAATCCAGTCTTCGATGCGCTCATGTCAAGTGAAGGCTCAGGCTTTGGTCGTAGTTTAGAAGTACATTATCTGCATATTCATTATTCTTACGGTACAAAACTCAATGCTTGAGTGCACTTTGTGTTAGTTTGGGGTAACAAATAAGTTTACACCTTTTTTATTTATTTATTTTTTTTAAACTCTGCTGCGTCGTTGTGTTTTACTTTCTTCATCAATTCTTTGACAAGTCCCTCGCGTATATATATATATTTTTTTTACCTTAATTCTCCATTTTTCTTTCTGGTGTCACCAAACACCCATCCCAACCCCATCAAATATTTCTGCTTGCAAGTGATCTCTTTTTTTCTTTTATTAGTCCAGAAGAAGCTACAAGGCATTTTTAAAATATCAGTGTTAGGACTCTCCTTCCTTTCTTACTTCATTTCCTGGCCCCAACTTTTAAACTTGAATTACCCAAGATAATATATTTTGTTGTCCAATTAGTACTTAAAACAACAATTAAAATTTAATCTCAAACAATCTACATTATTTCATGTTCAGATCAAAGCAAAATAAATGATGTTGACCCTCACATATATTTTGTTTTAACACCTACCTTCCTGAGGATTTTCAGAGCTTGATGCTCCCTCCATTTTCCTTCTATCAGACTCTAATGATTCTGACTTCACAAAGGTTGAATAATCTTGCAGGGAGAGGCTCGTCTTTGGAGTAGAGCCTAATCCAGTCACCTCTTCATTTGAAAAGATATACTGTGAGTCCTGCTCAGATTTAAGGTCTTCTTTCTTGACACGGCTCATAATTTTATTGTTTTGTGTGTCAGTCTCTTTCTTCATACCTATAATCTCCCATTCACAATCGTCCTCCTTAACATTGGGCCTCTGCTGCTGATGATAGGCAGTTTCCCATTCACAGTCCTCTTGCTTAATGTCCACAATTTTCTTCTCTATGGAATTGGTGAAAAAGTCACCTGCAGGTAGTATGGGAGTCTCTTCTTTCTTGTCCTTACTTCCCTCTTCAGAAATCCCCCTTCCACTTGTATGCACCTTCTCCTCCATTTCACGCCTCTTTGGGTTACTGGTACTGGCAGCTTGCTTTCTTGTGCTGTAGAGAGATCAGGGTAGAAGGAATTTAGAGGTGCACCATAAGAGGCTGCTAAACACATACAAGTTTCAGCTTTTCTTTCATTCACTTTAAACTAAATCGCGAACTATAAAGTTTACAGATGTTACACCACACCATGTGCACAAATAGGAGATCCTTAAAACTCTACTGCCAATTATAACCACAAGACAGGCATGGGCCTTGAACATGTATTAAGCTCCCAACATATTAAACATTTTATTGTAATGTGTTTCTTATCATTGTGTATTTAGCTGGTGCCTTTACAATGGTGACTGACAAAGACAGAATAAAGATTTATTTTAACAGTTGGAGCAAACACAGACAAGGTGAATTACGCACCTATCTTGAGTTTGTAGTACATTGAAGCAGCACTGTGCACCATGTCAAATTACATGGAAAATGCTGAAAACTTTTACCAAGTTACAGAAAAAAAAGTTCAGATTAAAGCATCCATCCTCTCTGCAAGTTAAAGACTTAATTTGGGTGGTCATAAAAGTAGGAGGGAGAACAGTGGTGCAGTGGTTAGGGCTGCTTGTGACGATGTGGGTTCTGGCTCCACGCTCCCATTGCTATACAGGAAGCCTTTGAACCCAACACCGTCGATAATGAAACCGAGTGAGCTAGTCAGTGAAGGCAAATAAACACTTGAGCAAGGGGTGGTGCAAAAAGTGCAATAGTGCTTTTATTTAAAATCCAACAAAACAGGTGTTCAAATAAATAGTGCAGTTCTCAAAGTTCTTTAAATAAATAATCCATTAAAAGAACATGGAGGTAAAACCAATAAATAGAAAAAAACAATCCTTAAAAACCAGAGGTTAAAATCTTCTCATGGAAGCAATTCTTAAAAACAACAAACAAGCTCGGTGCTTCTTTTCTGTTAGCGTCTCACCTGCTAATCCCGTTTGGGCTTAGTAGCAGGCAAGACGCTCTCTGCAGCTGCCCTCCTCTACATACTCGAGACTGGAGACCTCCCGATCCCAGTCCCCGAGACTTGATTACCCCAATGGCCAGGACACACACATTGGGGACTCCACCACCAAGCCTCCCGACTTCCGCTGCCGTTCCGCGGCCTTCTGCGGATCGTCGCTTTCACCTGGTCACTCCCACTACCTGGTCACTCAGCGGGAGCAACATCATCAACTCAAACACCTGGGTGTCGGCCTAACACCCAGCTTCCTCGCAGCTGCCCTCGATCGCAATCAAATCGCGCGCACACCACACGCACGCACCGCCTGCTTCCTCGCTCCCTGTAACCTCCGTCTTCTTTTCCTTCTCTCTCTTTTCTCCTCTTTCCATTTTTCCACCCTCACAACCGACTCGCGCTTCTTTTTAAATGACGAGGGCCACAGCAGCTGCAGCATTAGCCATGGGACAATCACGAATGTGGGCAGTTCCTCACCTGTGCACTCGGTGAGAGCGCCCACACCCTACGGATGCCCACGGCTCACTATGGCCCAACGTCCCCTCGCTAAGCCGCGATCATTTATTTAAAACGAATGGCTTTTGCACAATGAGCTGTGGACCCGCAACACCACACTGCTGCCCTACTGATTAAATGGCAACACAGTTTTCACTCACACAATTACACTGGCAAGTCCCATACAATCACCTGTTATACTTGTGACCGAGTCAGCGTTGCATGTAACTGCTAATACTAACAACCATTGTGCACTATGAATTTAATTGTAATGGCCATCTGTAACTTGGCGACCCTTAGTGTCCAGTTGTTGCTTGTTGTGTGTGAAGCTCAAGTCTTAAATCAATGCTGTTGTGGACAAGGAAGACAAAGTATGAGGGAAAGTTATTATCATAGCCCAGAAATGTGGAGACATATTGCATGTTAATAGCGCATGTAAGTAAAAATTTGACTGTACTGTGTACACATAACAGTAAGGACCCTATAAATATTGTGTTATAAGGATAAGAACTCACCTCACCTAGAATTAATTATCGTGGAGATTCCAGATTGTTTTCATGCCGCTTCTGTTACTAGAGACCTTAAAAATATTAACTTAATCACAAAATCCAAGGATTACCAGGGTACTTTTCAAGGGGAATGTGTCAGAAAGCTAAGCACGCAAGAAATGATCAGCAGACGGATGCAAGACATTTCTACTAGGGACAATTTAGGATCGCCAGTGCACCTAACCGGCATGTCTTTGGACTGTGGGAGGAAACCCACGCAGACAACATGCAAACTACGCAGGGAGGACCGGAAGGCGAACCCGGGTCTCCTAACTGCGAGGCAGCAGTGCTACCCACTGCGTCACCCCCCTCAATTACAGTACCATTGATTAATCAGATGTATCAGAAGCACTAAGTGCTTTTCTGTATACAATATTTGCATTTTAATTGAACTTTCTCTTTTCATTTTACGCCTCAATGTAAACAGCAAACATGACCAGGTTGCTGCCTCTTCTTCAGTCAGTCTGCTGCAGCCTTCCTCATATCAGCGCCACACAGAGCATGTAAGTTAACACAGTATTAAAAAATATCAACAAATAAACATTTTAGAAGGAGAAAAAAAAAAAAGTGGCAGCTGTTTTTTTTCTATAATGTCACCAAACTGCATCAAATCCGCCAAGGCAGTTTTGAGAACTTGGAGTCTTTCATCTTCCTATTAGATTAACGCTTATATACTGTATTGATATATCAAAGTGTTTAGCAAGCGCTAGAAAGTTAAAGTGTGGTCGTCAAGCACTGTGGCCGTGTGGGGAGAGGGAAGCAGAGGTTGGTTACACGTAGTACTCCCAGTTCTGTCTGCAACTTCTTACACCTCGTGATGTGGTGATCGACACACACAAATTCAAGTGGACATTGGGGTGGCTTTGTCCCCCTTGGATGGCCAAGCAGGCTTATATACAGTACATATACTTTGAAGAATGGGTTTGGGGAGGAAGCCCGTTCCCCTTGGTGGTCCAATTCATGCAATACTTCAGTGTCCACTTGGAGGTCAAACTGTGGTGTGCCGCTATACTCAATTCATAAAGTGGAAACCGAGATGTGCCAGTAAAGCATATGAGCCCACCTCAAGGGCCAAGTATAACACGAGCCAGGAGAGACAGCAAGCCGTGGGCAGTTTAAATGCTTGTGCAGCTCAGTAAAGGGGCCCTCATGAAGAGAACAGGTCACGTTGTACACGGTTCACCATGTTATTCTTTTCACACATATTTCGGCATGAGCAGCCTGTAAATGTAAATTCTGCATGCAATAAGTAAAAAATGATTCAGTGCATATTGCTTTTGATCTAAGCCAGTGGTCTCAAATTTCAGTTCTGGAGGGCCGCAGTGGCTGCAGGTTTTCATTCTAACCCTTTTCTTAAATGGTGACCAATTTGTGCGGCCGATTCATTCCTTTTCCTTTCATTTTAATTGACTTGTGTTTTTTTAGGATTTGTTCCTCTGAATTGCTTCATTTCTTTCCTTAACCGGCACCCAAAACAGGAATGAAATGTGAAGTGAGGGAGCCAACAGAAGACCAACTAAGTCAGGGCCTCAAACTCCAATGAGTTGCTTAATCGGGCGCCGAGTCTTCTTGTTAATTAAACCCGTTCTTTAATTCCATGGCTTGTTGCTGCTCTCATTGTGCAATAGCAGACATTTCTAAAATGGCTGATTTTCTCTTTACTAAGAGCTCTGTTAAAATGTTTAGGGGACCTGAGAAGATCAACATGCCTGAGAACTTCACCTTTCTTTATTTTCAGATACTGTATGATGGACACCGTTTGCTGGTCATGTTTTGGCTCATTTTGTATCTCCTTATTGTTTGGCTGCTAATTAAATAAAAAGAAACAATTAAGGGGTCTGAGTCTTCAAGAGCAAGTCAAATAAAATTAATTCAAAAGGAGTTAATTAGCAGCAAAAACAGGTCACTCATTAAGAAAAGGGTTAGAATGAAAACCTGCAGCCACTGTGGCCCTCCTGGACCGGAGTTTGAGACCACTGATCTAAACCCTCAAAAACTCTCCAACGGTACGAGATTACTGATCAAAGTGTTACATTCAGATTTGACTGAAGCCACCATTTGAAGGATGTTGAGCTACAGGATGAATTTATAGTCATATCCAAACATTCTGTTACTACTAATTAGCGGTTTGATTAAAGTTTCCTGTAAAACTGACTATCAACAAAAGCCATGGTCAGTCACTAGGAAAAGCATGAATTGATCCACAAGAGTAAGAAACGCCAGTACAACGGCAATAAAACCTGTAAGGTGTCCAGGAAAGGAACCAGAGGCTTCAGTATAAAGTTGGGGGTAACACACAGATCATCGAACCACTCGAATGTCAAAGTCCGCCGCCGTGTCACTGCAGTTCAGTATTGAGAAAGCTGCAAAACGCCTTGACCAGCAGTAAAATAAAAGGAGCAAATGTCTTCGCCTACAACTTCAACGCAATTGGATTACCATCCCCGCCCCCGCCCCGGTTAAATTCTAGCAGAGGGAACATGCTGTTTCCCCCTGAAGCCCAATTTGATTCAGTCGGGGAGCATTAAGCACACTTCTGAAAGCTGAGCGGGTTTCCAAGTGAACCTCAAATCGGTCATCAGCTGCTCCACACGTCTCACTCGCTATACTGGTCAGTTCGGATTGTGCTTTGCACACCTACCTGCTCCAGTTTGAGTGGATTTAAATACATAAACATTTTCATAATGTAGCGTTTTTTGTTCATGTTCAAAATCATAACGTGTTACTCGAGTTGTGAAGCACATTACAGGTAACTTATTATCACTTACTACTCGACGATGCGGATGAAAACATCCCACGAGTTTTCCATTGAGTCCCGATGCACACCCCTAAGGCACAGCTTCATTAGCTGGCAGCCTCACTTGCCGTATACTATATAAAGATAAGGGTGTGCGTCGTGGTTTCCAATGCCATAAAGTAATTAGTAAGCGATTAGAATAATATTAGTAGCTCCTATAAAAGATTAAGCCGGGTGCTTTTTTTAATCAATGACTCCACAACACTGATAGCGACATGTGCCGCTTTCCGTAAGCCTTCCGCCGAGTCTCAGTTTCATTAAGATTAAACAACGATGAGGAAATGATCAAGACGCTCTGTGCTCAGTGGCTACAGTCTGGTTATCGGAGGGCAATAAACTCAGCCGCAATTGCTGTTTTCACTTCAGTCCACCTTGTCTCACACTTACTCTCTCTTTTAACAAGAACAAGTACGTACCTTTTGTTTCCTTGACCTCTGCTTCTCTTGCCTGACCTTATCAGTTAAAAACACCGAAAACAAAAGTCCATCTCTGGACTTAAAAGTTTACCGACTCTTCCTCTAATTCTACTTCTTCTTTTTCTTCTTCTTCTTCCGGATACCGTCAGGCCTGGATAATAATAATTCATTGCTGCCATCTGTTGGACGGAGGCTCTAGCTTTCGCTATCTATTACAATTTTGAAATAAGAAGAAATTGTATTATATAGCGCCTTTCTCATGCTCAATTATTATAAACTATTAAAATTTATAATGTATTTGTTTCTTTTAATTATTTGGTAAGTGCCTTTCAAAAGATGCCTGTTCTCAATTATATCAGTATCTCTTTTTTTATATTACTAAAAAGATTAGTCTTTTTCTGCTTAAAAATTTCAGCTCGATTTTGTCTTATCCAATATTTCATATACCACACAGTGTAACGCTCTAATTTAGCACCTTGTTTTCTGCTTGCCATCATAAAAAAAGATTAAGATAAATTTGCATACAATGTGTATACTTATCTTCCCAATAATTACTTAATAACTGAGTCTGTCATGAAAATGGACTCACTTTGCTTATATCTTCTGTTATCTCTCTATTATAAAAAGAAATCCTGGAAAGCAAAAGCAAGGTGACGATACGTGATCTTCTCGGTAGACATTTAAAAGACCCGCGAGCCAAAAGAGACTTGCAACGGAGCGTCTCGCGAGGACCGTAAACATGACACTTGGTGCCAAGTGAGATTGTCTTAGGGTCGTCTCGCGGGGACGTGGAATATGAGATTCTTGCAAGACGCGCCCTACTTACAACAGATATCATATAAGAGTACATCCATCAAAAAACAGTCAGTCGTGTAAAAGCACGTAGTTCACACAGATCATGTGCTCTTAACACATATAAAGCGTATAAGGATCATATGGAGAATAGACACCCAAAGGCGTTGGAGACAAAAAAAGGCAGATAAGAGATTACAAAACCAGTAGAAATCTAAAGTATTGTAGCGTCCCAGCCAGTTTGCGGCCTTTCTGGTTTTAAGTGACTGTTCGGTCAGATTGAGGGAGGGCGGAGTACAGCATAGTAGATTGATGTGGTAAGGGGTTACGAGACCCAGGGGATGAGGGATTGAAGAGGGTGCTAGAAAGTTGTATTTGGGGTTACGAAGTCAGTGATTGTTCAAGTAAAACTTGTGTGACACTTTATCATGTTAGTCGCTACAGTATCAAAGAAAAGATAGAAAAGATCGCATTACCGCAAAACAAAAGGTGATTAATCATCAGAACCAGGTGTAACTGAAAAAAGAGCAGGACAAATCGAGGTCAGAAATAAAAGGCAAAGAGCAGACAACAAAGTCTTTTCGCATTCGCATCATTCTTAAGCACAAAACGTAGATTTACACAATAATGGACCATACGCTATGAGCATCTGTGGTCCCGCAACAGTTAAAGCAACGACAAGTTGAATTTCAAAGAATACACAATTCGGTCAGGTGTATATTGATGATCACGGAGAAGCGATGCAAATATTAACAGGCAAAACGAAAGGTAATGTGTATATTCCGTGAATAACATTACACACCAAAGGAGATCGTGATATGCCATTCATATTAAAATGTTTACAGTTTACTGTGAGAATAGCTTTTGCTATGACAATCAATAAATCACAGGGACAAACATTAGAAAAAGTCGGATTTTTTATTAGAGAAACAGAAACAATATTCACTCATAGGCAATTAATTATACGTTGCGTTGTCACAATGTGTCTCCAAAAATAATTGTTTTTAATGAAGCCTTAAAGTAAAAGTGCAAATAATGAAATTAAAATAATTCCAAAGAAAAAAAAAACAATTAAAATTGTATATCCGATTAACCAAACACAGGGGTTGGCTAGCGAAGCGAGCAGGCGGCGAAGCTCCCTAGTTGTATAAATAATGATTGGTTTCACCAGACTCCATGAAGGCCAAATAAAAATACAATTATTACCTAGACATTCCCCCTCCATTTTTAAACTCTTTTCCTGTATCTGTTCTGTGTCATACCTTCATATTGATATTCCTAAAAGTCTTGCAGTATTTCTTCTGTTTGATGCCCTGGATTTTGATTTAAACATAACCAACAGTTTGGATCCAACAAGATCCTTCTACACACAATGGTAACTCTCAGTAGTATAGGGGCGTCACTATTATACATCATCAGATTTTGACAGGTGTAGGTGTATTTCCGGTACCCACATGCTGCCACCTGGTTAATGGGCATTTCCCCCCGCGCTCTGATCTTTGCCTGTTGTCGGGTGCGCTGCTTGACCGGCATCGGACCTTTTGTCAGTCGTGCGCAAGGAAAAATGGTCGGCCTTGATGCTAAAACTAGGGGCTGATCATCTTTGTGATCCGAGACGGACCTTTGGGAGCCTGTAAGGTGTCATAAAAGGTAAGTCATCAATGGGGCCAAGCAGACATCCTGCTCCTATCTGCGTGCAGCGCTCGGGGTGTGTACAGAGAGTACAGAGAGCGTGATTGACAGACCCCGGCGAGAGGATGTACAAGAAAACTTTAGAGAGAATCTATTACACACCCAAGGAACCTGGCAGTACAGCCCAAAACACCCCTTGAGCATCCCGTTACCTTGCCCACCTTGTAAAACCATGCCCTTTATAAAGCAAGGCATATTTCAGATACCAAAAGTGTTTTAAAACAACAAGTTTTATTCAATGATTCAAAAAAAGATGCCAAAGTGTCTTAAAAACAACAAATTTTATTGAAGCAAAATTGCAAACATAGCAAAATAAGATCTGGTCTTCACTTTGAGTTGCAAATTGTTTGCTATACATTAAAATTGTTTAAAGTATGAATAAAAGCTGGAGAAACAGCCGTAAAATAATCACACAAGCTTAATTGTATACATTTGCAATTCACTTGAAAAGAAACAAAAACACAAGAAAATGTATACATATAGGGGTACGCAAATGAAAATTCAAAACCAGGTCCAAACCCATCAGTGAGTCGGTAATACACCTAAAATAAAAATGTTTAAGCCAGCAAATACTTTATATATTTATATTTCACTAAATTATGCAAACCTATTTTCTGTTTGGAACAGAGCCGACCACATAAAGCTGGTCTTCACAGGCTGAATCAGTTTTGCATATCCATCAATGGGTATCTCTCCTGCTCAAATTCAGCTATAATATCATCCACATCAATCTTGATAGCTTTACGAAAACAAGGAGATTGTACATTTTTAACAAAGCACGCACACAGGACACAAGTCTATCTCTTCTAGCCCTTTTGAGCATAAATAAGCTATGTCTATATGCAATAATTGGTTTAGTGAACCAAATATTACAAAATGTGTCCATCTGGTATGCATTTTTTCTCTTGACATTCCATACATTTTTCCACTAAATGTTCAACAGAGCTAAACACATAAGCCCAAATGACTGAGCGACCAATATGGTCATAATGAATCTTTATTAGATATAATAAAAGGAGAAAACCTTCTATAGGTTGCATTACGTGTCACGCTGGGCAGGGACCTGGTTTTCCTTGTTCTAGCTGCCGAGTCTTGGTTCCTCTGACAACAGAAACAAAACACAAACAGTTAGCCGACAGAAAATATAACTCAAACAGATCTTGTTTAGCATGGATAATGCAATTTGCTTAGGTTTCTGTAAATTAATGTTGGTTTTAAAAATAACAGTAATGGTGATTAGAGACAAGTTCAAAAGCTGCTGTCCGAATCTTGGACTTTGTTGCATGGTCTTTTGTATAAGCCGAAAGTGTTTACTTCAGCAACAAACTGCTTCAGACAGTTAAAAGTATGAATTTTACTCTGTTTCACAATTCTTAATCCACACAAGGCTTTAACCAAATAAAACACCATGTGTATTAATCTTTAAATACTGATCTGTCGACAGATGCTGGAAACACAAGGGTGTATTTCCTCAGGATCAGATTCTAGTAAAAGACAAGTGTGCCCATCCTGAGATTCGGAACCCAAACGGCATGCTAAACAAGACCCCGTTAATACATCTTACACAGGTGCAGAACACGTAAGCTACAACAGACTTTACATAATGCTTCATTAAAATCAATCCGGCTCTGTGACTGCGATGGCTGACAAGTGTTTGAGAAAATACACAGGTCTTGAGACTTCCGCCTTGAAGTTGAACAATCTTTCACACTGTGCTTAAATACGTCACCGGCCATCGTCACTCTATGGGGAAAAAAAGAAAAGAAATGTCAAGCAAAAAAACGTGTTGGAATGGATGAGTGAACAATACACTTACAGTATGCACAAACAAGCACAGCTGAGGTTCAAGAGAAACAGAACAATTGTTTCAACGATCAATTACCAGTAGCAAGTAGATTTAGCAGAGATGTCTTATTACTCAAAATTCAATGATGGATATAAAATTTATCCTCACTTGTATCAATGTGCTCTCAAAATATGCTTGGGCTGTGTAAATAAAAGGCCAAGACAGTTTCTCTGGGTTTTAGTTTGATCTTTAGACAGGTCGAGTTCCTTAAAAGCTACACACAGGCCAAGGCAAAAAAATTTATAACACATTGGTACAAAAACTTCTAAGACAGAACAATATTGTACATTTGTCACGAACAGCGATGTAAAGGCCAGCATAGTAAAACGGTTCAAAGCACCTTAAAATCCAAAATGTGGAAATATTTTACATATGCCAATACTTTTCGGTATATAGATGTCCCGTCAGACTTTCTACAGAGTTATAACCACAGTTTACACACCACGATTAAAACAAGACCTGTAGATGTGACTCCTGAAAATGCTCTGAGTGTTTGGAAAACAGTCTATGGTAGGGCCGGCAAAGAAAATCTACTCCGTGCACTTTGAAAATAGGTGATCATGTCCGAGTTTCAAAATTAAAAAGTGTATTCGAAAAGGCTATGAGCAGTGGTTTACAGATGAGATATTTATTATCGTTGACTCTTTTAAAATGAATCAAACCTGTCTATAAACTAAGGTTACCCAGGTGATGAAATTAAAGGGAGATTTTATGCAGAAGAGTTACAAAAAATAAACCCCGATGCTAACCAGGTGTACCGCATCCAGAAAATTCTAACCACTCACGGGCAGGCGTGGTAGAAACAAGCATGTGTTGGTAAAATGGCTTGGTTGGGACAAGAAATTTAACAGTTGGGTCAAGACTTCAGAAGTGAAAGACAAGGAGTTGAGAAACCAAGAAAAAATGTCTAAAGTCAGAAATGGATTTTATATAACACTGCTGAGTAATTCATCGGCCAGAACTTTTCCCAACACGACAGCATCATTAACCATTCAGGTAGCCAAGACAATAAACTGCCCAGAGACTGGGAAGTGGCACTGGTGGAACTGACTTACCCAAAAATGTTCAATTCCATCACCCAGGAAGCACAATTTACCCTAATGAATGAGGAAACAAGAGAGCATGAAGTGACAGACCCAGAGACAGGATGTACCAGAAGGTTTTAGAGAGAGAATCTATTACACACCCAAGGAAACTGGCAGTGCAGCCCAAACACACCATGGGCATCCCATTACCTCAGCCACCTTCCAAACCATACCCTTTATAAAGCAAATCATAAAGTAAACACCAAGGTGTCTTGAAAACAATAACTTTATTGTATATTTCAAGGACACACAGTTTGCATCCTTTACCTCATGATCTAACCCAACCCATCTGTTATAACAGGATACATAAAGGGAGAGAAAAAAAAAGGATATCAAGGTGTCTTAAAACAACAAGTTTATTGAAGCAAAATTCCAAACATAGCAATTAACACGTAGTCTTTGCTTTCAGAGTTACACACTGTGTGCTATACATTATATATTTTTTTAATGTATGAATAAAGCAGGAGAAACAGCAGGAAAATATTCACTGATACATACAGTATATGATGTGGGCATCATAAATGTTTATGTTGGTGTAATGCACTCCTAGACAATAATGTTTTGTACTGTATGTTGCAAACTTCATTGAAAAGATTCCTTGAGCATTCTGTTCATAAATTTGTCAAAAGAGACTTTGGGTAAATTACAGTATGAAACTGCTTAGGAAAATTATACAAACAAGCTTGTGTGAATGAGATCAGTAACCCATTTGAAAAGAAACAAAAACACAATTGTATACAAGTATGAGAACACAATCGAATTGCAAACCAGGTCTAAACCTATCAGTGAACCAATAATACCCCTAAATAAAAATGTTTAATTCAGCACATGTTTAATATATTTGTATTTCACCAAATTATGCAAGCCTATTTTCTCTGTTTGGAACAGAGCCGACCACTAAAAGATGGTCCTCACAGGCTGAATCAGTTGTGCATAAGCATCAACGGGTATCTCTCCCTGCTCAAACACCGACAGAACATCATCCACATTTCTCTTGACAGATTTAAGAAAACAGGGGAGATTATACATTTTTAGCATAGCACAGACACAGGACACAAGTCTAGCCTTTCTACCCCTTTGGAGCATAAATAAGCTAGGTCTATAAGCCCAAGAACGTTTTTAGACAGGCATAGATCCAAATTACCTGTTTAGATTTCTCTGGTTCATGTTCTACCGACTGGTTATCTTCTATAATGATGACACCGGTCTCTGCTTTAGCGGTATGTTTTGTTGTTGCAGAATCCATGTTTTGCTTCTTTCTAGTAAAAGAAAACAGATAATGGTGTGTCTCGGGGATGGACCAGCAGGCTCCAATGCCACGAGGGACCAGCGAGAACGCTCGACTGGCCAAGGGACACGGGTAAGCTGGGATCGGCAAGATCCGATGCCGCGACGGACCAGCGAGGACACTCGACTGTCCAAGCGACACAGGGACTATGGTTAGCGTAGCCAGTTAAAACCTTGCAAAAGTGGTGGACTCAGCCAACCAACTTAAGCTCGGTCAAAGAATGTTAGCTGTAAAACAAGCGTTGGTGTCTCCTTTCTGACTTGGACAGCGGTGGACTCAGCCGACCTGCTAGGTCTCTGTCATAAGGAGATGGCTACCAGTGCTTGGTTTTACCCAAAGGAGAGACAGAAAATAAAAGGAGAGGAAAAAAAAAGAAAGAAAAAAAAAAAAAACACAGCACAACTTACCCAATTCTTATTATTGAGGAGCCCGGGCCTTTGGGTCCAAATATCTGTACTTAAATATGCTTTTGGGCGAGGCTTTTACAACGCTGGGGCCAATCAAAACGTTTTAAGAAAAGATTTTTTAAGATAACCCGCCAACATATTTTTAACCAATCAACAAACACATGCCGCATGTTAAGCTAGCCAATGGAATTACACCATGCTGGTTCAGGCGTGCGCTGAGTGCATCCAGCGCTTCCCAAATTCAGAACCGACAATCAGGATACACACCAGGCAGCTGGGATGTGAATGGTCTCATATGGCTAAAAGGCAATATGGCGCGACTGAAAAAATGTGTAAACTGGTCTGTCAATGAAAACGGTGTTAGCATATGAATTTAACAGTAACAGACAAAATTTTTATAATACTGTACATGCAATGGTGCGCACTCATAGGGCAGCTCTCTAACCCAGAAGATCTGGTTTTGCGATTGGGGACGAGAGCAAGAATAAGACCTATCTATCTATCTATCTATATTATCATGATTAAAATATGAATGTGTGTTATTCTAACATAGTCCCATAAACAATTGGTAAAAAAAAAATGGAATGCTTTTCTTGTCATTCTTAATAAACACAATGTAATTTATAATACGCCTAGAAGTTGGTAAGACACGCTAGGGCTAATGGTTTTGTAAATAAATAAAAATCCGGTAACGCTTTAATCTATAATAATAAAAGGCAAAGCCCTCACTCACTCACTCACTCACTCATCACTAATTCACCAACTTCCCGTGTAGGTAGAAGGCTGAAATTTGGCAGGCTTATTCCTTACAGCTTACTTACAAAAGTTAAGCAGGTTTCATTTCGAAATTCTACGTGTAACGGTCATAACGGTCAACAACGTCCGCCATATTGAACTTTCTTATACATGGCCCCATCTTCACGAAATTTGGTAGGCAGCTTCCCTACGCTAACCGAAACCAATGTACGTACTTATTTCGGTGATATGACGCCACTGTCACCCACCATATTGAACTTTCCAACGTCACTAATTCTCCAACTTCCCGTGTAGGTAGAAGGCTGAAATTTGGTACTTATTTCGGTGGTATGATGCCACTGTCGGCCGACATATTGAACTTTTAACGGAAACCGATGTCCGTACTTATTTTGTTGGTATGACACCACTGTCGGCCGCCATTTTGAACTTTCCAACGTCACTAATTCTCCAACTTCCCGTGTAGGTAGAAGGCTGAAATTTGGCAGGCTCATTCCTTACAGCTTACTTACAACAATTAATCAGGTTTCATTTCAAAATTCTACGCGTAACGGTCATAATGGTCAACAAAGGCCGCCATGTTGAACTTTCTTATTTACGGCCCCATCTTCACAAAATTTGGTAGGTGGCTTCCCTGAGCTAACCGAAACCAATGTACGTACTTATTTCGGTGGTATGACGCCACTGTCAGCCGCCATATTGAACTTTCCAACATCACTAATTCTCCAACTTCCCGTATAGGTAGAAGGCTGAAATTTGGCAGGCTCATTCCTTACAGCTTACTTACAAAAGTTAAGCAGGGTTCATTTCGAAATTCTACGCGTAACGGTCATAACGGTCAACAATGTCTGCCATGTTGAACTTTCTTATTTTTGGCCCCATCTTCTCGAAATTTGGTAGGCGGTTTCCCTGCACTAACCAAAACCAATGTACGTACTTATTTCGGTGGTATGATGCCACTGTCGGCCGCCATATTGAACTTTTCAACAGTCTTTGTTACTTTTGGGCCCATCTTCAAGAAATTTGGTACACGGGTTTCCAACGCTAACTGAATCCTACTTACGTACATATATATGTCCATAGCCTGCACCTCGGTCACCGTGTGAGGTGGCGTTGGGTCCCCCATCCTAACGCCTCCCACGTTGTTGGCTGCCTGCCTATATAAGACCGTCCGTCGCTCCGGTCTCTACATTCCCTTCCTTGCTTCGCCACGGGATTCACGTCTCCCTACTGATAACTACAGCCTTTTTGTTTAATCCACGGCTTCTTCGCTGTTTTATTGTTTGTTTATTAAAATTATAGTTATTGTGTAGGTATTTTAGACTTACTTTACATTGTTCAGGTACCCATTTCCTTTATCATTCCAACCCCCATTACCATGTCTATCGAGATGATCACTATCGATCAAAGAACTGTCACTTACCGAGTGGTTTCCATGCCCGGAGATGGCACCTACCTTTTCCATTCTCTTTGTTACATATTGCACGGCCATATCAGGCTCACTCTTGATATCCGGAGGAACATTCTGTCTTATGTATTGAATGACTGAGACAGGTTCAAGGTGTGGACTGATGACGGTACATGAGATAATTATACTACACAGGAGCACTAGAAGAGTGAAATGCTTAAGCCCTTCACCTATGGTTCTGCATCTGAGTTGATGGCTGCCGCTGAATTGTTTGGTTGTCGCTTTCAAGTGTACCGAAATGGCCAAATATTTTACACCTTTCGACAACCGCCAATGCCTCTTAAACATCTTAGAGTGACAGGTGACGATTTCAGTAGTGGACACTTTGATGTTTATGAATGTTTAAACTCTCAAAAGCTGAATGTGATTTTATCGATGAAACAGGTTGTGTGCTTACAACGCTTGACAGATGCCGAATGTCACTTCAACACAAGTCCTACAAATACTGTCATAATTGAAACAAACCATGAAACTCAAACCGATTATGACAGCAGCAGTCCAAGCTGTGAGATTTGAAACAAGATTACTGTTCACATGGCCAACTGTACGTTGCATGCTCAAGAGTAAGCTCAGCGCACAGCTTGGTCATGTTACAACCAGAGGGCCGAACTGACAACATGGTATACAAAGAGATCCTTAACAAATAATTATTGGCATATTTTCCCTCAGTTTAAAAAGGTTTAATTTTCTTCTTAATAAAAATTTTAATGCAGTACTTCACCGCTGCGAAGCGCAGGTATTTTGCTATATATATATATATATATATATATATATGACAGCAACACTCATAACAGTGACAAAACAATTACATTGACAATCATGTTACGTTATTTTTAAAATGTTTCCTTTTCTTTTTCATTACTTCTTTAACACACTACTTCTCCGCTGCGAAGCGCGGGTATTTTGCTAGTATTTATATATAAGTAATGAATGTGTGTACACGTTTAATTAGTCTTTTTATTCCTGGCATGATTAACTTGTACCTTTAAAAAGAAGAAAATGCATTATTTTGGTGCATAGCACCCATTTATTAAGTAACTAGGATATGTTAAGGAAAAAGAAGCAGCGTTGCTACTCTATGTATTGGCCCATGGCGCATGCATAGAGCTGTCGCTTTCTAAATCAGCAGATCGGGGTTCGCAACTGGACAGTAAAATGTGACATTGACTCTTAAAATTTGTATGTTATTATGACCTTACATTACGGTGTGTCATTCTTTTATAGACACATAAATGAAAAGGTAAAATGGAATTCTTTTGTTGTTATTCTTAATACGCGCAATTTAATTTATGATAGGCCTAGAAGTTGGTAAGTCACGCTGGGGTAGACGGTCTTGTAAATAAATAAATAAATAAATAAATGAAAACCCGGTAACGCGTTAATATTTATGTATATATAGGTCATGATTGTGTGCACGTGTAATTTGACTTTTTATCCCTGGCATGATTAACTTGTGCCTTAAAATAAGAATAAGAAGAAAAAAAATGAACCAGAGCAGCGGATGCGTGTGTTGTCCGGTGGCGCACCCGTAGAGCTGTCACTTTCTTAAGATAGGGGATCTGGGTTCGGGTCCGGGCAGACAACAAAAGTAAAACATTGACTTTTCAAATGTGTATATGATTATGCATTACTGTATGTTATTCTATTATAGCCAAGTAAACTAAGTGGTCAAATGGAATTCTAGCAGGAGTTTGAAATGAGTAATAGATTTTTACTCGCGAAGGCAGATAGGAAGAGCATTCCAAATTTTAGGGGCCATCACACTGAAAGTTCTGCCACCCATAGTTACTAACCTGTATTTAGCTACGGTGAGTAAATTAGCGTCTCAATGATCTTAAATCTTTACCCAGGGTAATCCGAAACACGTTTCTAACGGTTCAAAATCCTTATAAATAATTTTTCTTTACAAAAAGTAACACTCGTCAGGGGGACACTGGAATCTGTTGCTGCTCTTTGAGATGAGGCGAGTGTAGAGGGCCTTGTTGGAACATTCTAGATGTACCCTATTATATAAAATGAAATGATAAAATTCATTGGAATATACGTTTCATCGTCTGTCTATAAGTGATAACGGTGGAACATTCCAGAGGCATTACATATAATAAATGATGCAATTTAATTGTAGCACCTGTTTTACAGTTATGTTTCACCATGTGTCCATAAACGATAACAGCTGATTACGTCATGTTAGGTGGTTATTGGTCTATTATACTGTATATAACATGGACGGAATTACACATTAAATATTTTATGCATTTTGCATTCCTGGAGCATTATGGCTCGCTTCTTAGATTCGGATGAAACTGATGATCACCTTTCCGATTGCCACAGAATTAAGATTTGTATATTATATATTCATGCATAATTAGTGAAAAAAAAAACTTTGTCTCTGTCTGGTGATTGCTCCCGAAGGGGATATAATGCTATTTGTATGTACAAAGTCAATTTTAAAATCCCGCCACAATATTTCTTACCAGGATTTTCAGCACGTGAGAAATTGCTTGAATCTCTATTGATGACTGTCTCGCCGAAAAAAGAGCACCATAAAGCAACCCAGACATGTCTTAACGACATTATTAGTATGACAACATCTTGGCAGATCCCAGGTACGAAAACAAAACAAAAACTAAATAAATAAATAAATAAATAAATAAATAAATAAACAAACATTGGTTGTTTAATAAATCCTTTCATTAGGTTTAACTAAAAGCTCGACCTCTCACTGTTATTTGATAAATCATTGGAATCATAAGCAGACCAGCATCTTGAGATCTTCACATGCACTCTGGTTTGTAAGTCATGATAACTTCAGACAAGTAAGCTGGACCTTGGCCATTTAATGCTTTATATGTTAAAAGGAGGATTAATATACACTTGTCTCCGCTGCGGTGGCTTATTTTACTACCACTAAGAGATAACAGAGCTCATGTTGTCACTCACTCAATCATTCCTTATTCAGGAATGGGGCATTTAAAAAATATGTAATAATAAATAATAATGCATTTTATTTATAGAGCACTGTACATTAGCAGTAAATCTCAAAGTACTACATAAAAAGTTTAAACAAAGGCAAAGCAAGATTAAAACAGAGATATAACGACAATAATTAGTAGCATTCTTGTTAATAAGCTTTCCTAAATAGAAAAGTCTTTAACTGTTTTTTAAAACAGCCCACAATCTGCTGAGTTCTTAGGCTATCTGGTAGAGCATTCCAGAGCCGTGGAGCAGCGGCTGCAAAGGCTCGGTCTCCCATTGTATGAAGTTTGGTCACAGTGGGTGAAGGCGGTAGGTGTTTGCAAAATGGAGGTTTCTTGCAGTGGATTGTAGTGTAAGGAGTTCTTTCAGATATTGTGGAGCATTTCCATGGATACACTGGTGATTAAACAAACAGAGTTTGTATTCTATACAGAGATGGATAGGGAGCCAATGAAGTGACCAAAGGATTGGTGAAATGTGTTCATGTTTCCGCATCCTCATCAGGATTCTTCATTCATTTTCTAATCCGCTGAATCCGAACACAGGGTCATGGGGGTCTGCTGGAGCCAGTCCCAGCCAACACAGGGCACAAGGCAGGAAACAATCCCAGGTAGGGTGCCAACCCACTGCAGGACACACACAAACACACCGACACACCAAGCACACACTAGGGACAATTTAGAATCGCCAATCCACCTAACCTGCATGTCTTTGGACTGTGGGAGGAAACCGGAGCGCCCAGAGAAAAGACACACAGAGACGGGGAGAACATGCAAACTCCACGCAGGGAGGACATGGGAAGCGAACCCGGGTCTCTTAACTGTGAGGTAGCAGCACTACCACTGCACCGCCGTGCTGCCCCAGATTCTTGCAGCACTATTTTGAATTTGTTGGAGCTTTTGAAGGCTCTTGCTGTGGATCCCGATGAGGAGTGCATTACGATAATCCAGCCTGGATGAAACAAAGGCATGAACCGGCTTTTCAGCATCACAGAGGGAGAGGTAGTGACAGAGTTTGGCTATGTTTAATGGTACAGACAGAAAAGGATATACAATTTACAGAGGAACGAAGTTGATGGGGGGGTGCCAATTAAAAGAGCTTCAGTTTTAGTGCTGTTCAGCTTAAGAAAGTTCTTGGACATCCAGGCTTGAATCTCATCCAAGCAGGAGGATAGGGTTGATGGAGATGTAAGAGAAGTCGAATCCAGTCTCACATAGAGCTGCGTATCATCGGCATAGCAATGGAATGAAACTCCATGCTTGCGGATGATGTGACCCAGGGGTAGCATATAGATATTAAAAAGAGTCAGCCCAAGGACTGATCCTTGTGGGACTCCACAGGTGGCAGTGTGGGTACGAGATTTAACATCCCCCAAGGCTACATTCTCAGCCCAGTCTGTAAGATAGGACTCAAACCACTCCAAAGCAATGCCTAATCTAAGTCTAATTATATAGTGAAGATGATGAAGGAGAACATTATGATCTACCATATCAAATGCAGCTGTGAGGTCCAGGAGGATAAAGAGTGAATGAGAGCCCTGGTCAGCAGCCATCAGGAGGTCATTGGTGACTCTGACCAGGGCTGTCACTGTACTATGAGAAGTTCAGAAACCAGATTGAAATTTTTTGAACAGATTGAATTTTTTGACGTGATCCTGAAGCTGAACCAAAACAACCTTTGCCAAAACCTTAGACAAAAACGGGAGGTTGGAGATCGGACGATAGTTTGCTATCACTTCAGGATCCAAAGAGGATTTTTTTAAATGAGGTCTAATTCTTGCGGTTTTCAAGGCCAGTGGGACTAAGCCACTCTGGAGAGAGTGATTATAATATCAGCAATAAGAGGGCTTATATCTGATACTGTGCATTAGCTTTTACCAGAAGAGTAGGAAAAGGGTCCAATCAACATGTTGAAGGCCTCATCCTGAGTATGATGCCCTCAACTTCTTTAACTGTGGTACAGAAGAACTGGGAAAGGCAGTCCATTGGCTTTGATGTAGAAATATCCAGCGATGGAGAACTGGAGACAGACAATGAGAAGCGGATGATGTCTACCTTAGATGTGAAATATTCAATAAAATGTGTGTCATTTAGTGGTGCTAACCTAAAAACCCTACACCATTATTTTTCTAATGCTGTACCTCTTTTTATTGCTTCACCCACAAACATTTGCATTATGTCTAATTCTGTTTTTCTTTTGTTTTCTTTATTCTCACTGACATCTTTTGTTTTATAATTCTTTATGTGTTTTATCATCAATTTACATACCCACAGCTGTACTGTGTACAGGACCAAAATTATGGGTCTGAACAGCAGTCCTAGTTTATTCGAGCCTAATGAAAACTTTTGCAGTCTCTCTCCTCCTACAGAGTTAAATCTACTTACTCTAATTTGTAAACGCACTGGGGGCTGCAATAAACAATAACATGGACTCAACCCAATTAGACCAAAATGAGTTGAGCCCCAAACAAGCCAAAAGTTACAGTTTATATAATAATTTCTTATGATCCTGACCTCGCTCATTCACTGCTTATTTTGACTCCCTTCTGCAGCTGGCCCTTTTCAAGTTGTTATGGAAACCACTAATATTCTCCGTGTTTTGCTATTCACCTTCACCTCTTGCTTAGCTTATTTTCTGGCCAGCTTCCAACTTGCACCCTCCCCCCTCTTCTCCGATCTCAGGCTGTCTCTATTCATCCTTCTCCCACTTCTCTGTTCTTCAGGCTAATAAGATATTGGTGGTTTCCACTAAGCTTTAATTAAAAAAGAAATATGGCATGTGCCTTTATTTAACTATTTGCTTGGCATACCTAATTTGTGCTAATGCTTGCACTAAGTTTAATACTTATAAGTTTTCATATCTTCTTATGCTAATACAAGGATATAATAACTTTTTATTTTCCATAATTAAAGTTAAAACTAATTAACCCAGCCACAGGGGATGCACAAACCAGTGTTTTTCTTTGTACCGGTCCCAAGCCCAGATAAATGGGGAGGGTTATGTCGGAAAGGGCAGATCATTATGTGGACAACAATACAAATTTCCATACTGGGTCAGTCAAGCCCCATGTTAACAATGACCGCCACCAGTACTGTTAGCCAACAGGGTGCTGGTGGAAATTGGGCTACTGTTGGCCGAAGAAGGAGAAGAAGAAAGGGGGGCATGTCGGGGGCAGGAGGAGAGGAGGAAGGTAACGAGAGTGGAACAGAGGGTAGGAACTTTTAATGTTGGCAGTATGACTGGTAAGGGGAGAGAGTTAGCAAATATGATGGAGAGAAGGATGGTTGATATATTGTGCGTGCAAGAGACTAAATGGAAGGGGAGTATGGCCAGGTGGACCAGAGGTGGATTCAAATTGTTCTATCATGGTGTGGATAGGAGGAGAAATGGAGTAGGAGTTATTCTGAAGGAACAGTAAGTCAAGAGTGTTTTGGAGGTGAAAAGAGTGTCAGATAGAGTAATGATAATGAAGCTGGAAATTGGAGGTGTGATGATGAATGTTGTTAGTGCATATGCACCGCAAGGTGTGCAATGGGTGAGAAAGAAGATTTTTGGAGTGAGTTGGATGAAGTGATGAACAGTCTACCCAAGGGACAGAAAGTGGTGATTGGAGTGGATTTCAATGTTGGTGAAGGGAACAGAGGAGATGAGGAGGTGATGGGTAGGTATGGTGTCAAGGAGAGGAATGAAGAAGGTCAGAGGATAGTGGATTTTACCAAAAAGATGGACATGGCTGTGGTGAATACGTATTTTAAGAAGAGGGAGGAACATAGGGTGACATACAAGAGTGGAGGAAGATGCACACAGGTAGATTACTTCCTATGCAGAAGAGTCAATCTGAAGGAGATTGAAGACTGCAAAGTGGTGGCAGGGGAAAGTGTAGTTAAGCAGCATAGGATGGTGGTCTGTAGGATGATGTTGGAGATCAAGAAGAGGAAGAGAGTGAGGGCAGAGCCAAGGATCAAATGGTGGAAGTTGAAAAAGGAAGACTGCAAGGTTGAGTTCAGGGAGGATGTGAGACAGGCACTGGGTGGCAGGGAAGAGTTACCAGACAGTTGGGAAACTACAGCAGATGTAGTAAGGGTGACAGCAAGAAGGGTGCTTGGCGTGACATCTGGACAGAGTAAGGAGGAATAGGAAACCTGGTGGTGAAATGGGGAAGTACAGGAGAGTATACAGAGGGAGAGAATGGCAAAGAAGAAGTGGGATAGTCAGAGAGATGCAGAAAATAGACAAGAGTACAAGGAGATAAGGCACAAGATGAAGAGAGAGGTGGCAAAGGCTAAAGAAAAGGCATATGATGAGTTGTATGAGAGGTTGGACAATAAGGAGGAAGAAAGGACCTGTACCAATTGGCTAGACAGAGGGATCGAGCTGGGAAAGATGTGCAGCAGGGAAGGGTGATAAAGGATAAAGATGGAGACATACTCATAAGCGAGGAGAGTGTGTTGAGTAGATGGAAAGAGTTCTTTGAGAGGCTGATGAATGAAGAGAACGAGACAGAGAAGAGGTTAGATGATGTGGAGATATTGAATCAGGAAGTGCAATGGATTAGCAAAGAGGAAGTAAGGACAGCTATGAAGAGGATGAAAAATGGAAAGGCTGTTGGTCCAGATGACATACTTGTGGAAGCATGGAGGTGTTTAGGAGAGATGGTAGTGGCGTTTTTAACCAGATTGTTTAATGAAATCTTGGAAAGGGAGAGGATGCCTGAGGAGTGGAGAAGAAGTGTACTGGTGCCGATATTTAAGAATAATGGGGATGTGCAGGACTGTAGTAATTACAGGGGGATAAAATTGTTATGGGAAACAGTAGTGGAAGCTAGGTTAAGAAGTGAGGTGATTATTAGTGAGCAGCAGTATGGTTTCATGCCAAGAAGGAGCACCACAGATGTGATGTTTGTTCTGAGGGTGTTGATGGAGACATATAGAGAAGGCCAGAAGGAGTTGCATTGTGTCTTTGTGGACCTGAAGAAAGCACATGACAGGGAGAGGAGTTGTGGTATTGTGTGAGGAAGTCGGGAGTGGCAGAGAAGTACGTAAGAGTTGTACCGGATATGTACGAGGGAAGTGTAACCATGGTGAGGTCAGCAGTAGGAGTGATGGATGCATTCAATGTGGAGGTGGGATTACATCAGGGATCAGTTCTGAGCCGTTTCTTATTTGCAATGGTAATGGACAGGTTGACAGAGTAGATTAGACAGGAGTCCTTGTGGACTATGATGTTTGCTGATGGCATTGTGATCTGTAGCGATAATAGGGAGCAGATTGAGGAGACCCTGGAGAGGTGGAGATATGCTCTAGAGAGGACAGGAATGAAGATCAGTAGGAATTAGACAGAATACATGTGTGTGAATGAGAGGGAGGTCAGTGGAAAGGTGAGGATGCAAGGAGTAGAGTTGGTGAAGGTGGATGAGTTTAAATACTTGGGATCAACAGTACAGAGTAATGGGGGTTATGGAAGAGAGGTGAAAAAGAGAGTGCAGGCAGGATGGAATGGGTGGAGAAGAGTGTCAGGAGTGATTTGTGACAGACAGGTATCAGCAAAAGTGAAAGGGAAGGTCTACAGGAACTTAGTGAGACCAGTTATGTTATATGGGCTGGAGACGGTGGCACTGACCAGAAAGCAGGAGACAGAGCTGGAGGTGGCAGAGTTAAAGATGGTAAGATTTGCATTGGGTGTGACGAGGATGGACAGAATTAAAGATGAGGACATTAGAGGGTCAGCTCATGTTGGACGGTTGGGAGACAAAGTCAGAGAGGTGAGATTGCATTGGTTTGGACATGTGCAGAGGAGAGATGCTGGGTATATTGGGAGAAGGATGCTAAGGATAGAGCTGCCAGGCAAGAGAAAAAAAGGAAGGCCTTAGCGAAGGTTTATGGATGTGGCGAGAGAGGACATGCAGGTGATGGGTGTAACAGAACAATATGCAGAGGACAGAAAGATATGGAAGAATATGATCCACTGTGAAAAGAAATAAGAATTACATTTAAAACTAATTCAAATACAGTTTGTAATTCAAACACTGAAATGCTGCCTGTTGGAATTCTTCTATGTTATTTGCCCAGAGAGATAAATTACATCATCTTTATTAATGTTTATCTTCCTCACAAAATGGAGACTCAGCAAGAGAAAAGATTCACGCTGTCACCAACACTTTCATGATGACTCATTCTGCAGTTATAATATGTGATGACAACAGTGACGTGAGACCTCCATCCGTTTTTGTCATGTTCCACTCAAGGAAATAAACAAGCTGGACCTGCTCTATTCAAATGTTCAAAATACCTTTAAGTGTAAATTTCTTCCACCTTTGGGCAGATGTTACCAAAACCAGATTCATCTTATTACCAGCTACAGGCCTCTTATTAGACATCAAGCATAGTGAGGAGGTGCATCCTGGAGGCTGAAATGGCCCTGAATGACAGTTTCCAAATGACAGACTGGGAAATGATGGTCGAGTCACATGAGGGTGACATTGAGGGGCTCCATCACTGCAGCACAACTATATTAACTTTTCTGTTGACACTGTGGTACCCTCAAAGACAGTGCATTTCTTTCCAAACAATAAGCCCTGGATTACTAAGAAGCTAAAAGGTTTCCCGAAACATAGAAAAAGGGAACATTTAAATCAGGTGACAAAGAAGTTCTGAACGACAAACAGGGAGAACTAAAGAAAAAGCTGAATGAAGGAAATGAAGCTTACGAAGCTAAAACAGAAAACAAACTCACTCAGAATAACATGAAGGGTGTCTGGAATGGACTGGACACAATTACAGGACTCAAGCAATGCAAGGCTCAGGTGGTGGAAGGGGATGTGGACAAAGCTGATAACCGGAATCAATTGTTTTGATGGATTTTCCATCTCACTGCCACCCTCTTCCAATGACCAGTCCTCCCACACAATCTTCACTACCTCACCAAATCTTACCATGTTAAGTATAATGGCCAGTTACAAGTCCACCTCTGACCATCAGTGCGAACTGTTCATAACTGAAGACCAAGTAAGGAGACAAAATGACATAGCTACACAGGAAAAACTGAGTCCTGATGGAGTCAGTCACTGAGTTCTTAAGGCCTATGTTAGTCAACACTGTGGTGTCCACTTGTTGTGGAGAAACCTTCAGAAAAAATTAACAGAGTCTTCACAAAGGCAGTCAGAATTTAGACTTTATTGCAAAGCATACGAAACAACTGCAGAGCACACAAAGCCTGTCTCAGTTCATGAAATGAGCCCAGTGATTTGGGTGTGGTTAGTTTTTATTAGAGTTCTAATCATAAAACATCCCCATTTCATACATAATTCTCTTCATTCACATTACATGTTATTTTCGTAATAATGACCTCGTGCTGTATCTGTTTTCAAAACAATTACCTAATAATAATCAATCTTTTCATAACAATCATTAGGGCTCAAAGGTCATACTTGCCTCCTAGCCTTTAGATGACCATCATCTGATCATGTTTTACATTCCTCACATTCTCAATCTTGAGCTAATACAAATCGGAGGCCTTTTAATTGATCAGCCCTCATCATTAAGTTGGGACCAGGATGTCCCACATATGAAAAACTGAACTGTTCAACGAATACTTGCTTGTTGGACCAGCATCCAGTGAGACTAAAATCATAGGCAGCTGTGCTGGTAAGCGCAGCACACAGCTTTACTGATAAGAGCTCAGCTGCTGCAGCTGGAAGCAGGTAAGAGGCCTTGAGTTAGCAAGCACAGTGCTAAAACCTTTATTAATGAACCCTTACATTTTTATATTGCTCAAAACCAGCTGATGTAGTATATGTTGTTTTACCTTGATTAATTAAGATATTGATTCACAAGGAAGCATTGACATAGGAATTTAAATGCTGTCTAGAATGTATGTATCCAGGCCAATGTTACAGCCTGAGAGCAAAGGCAGCTGCGTCATCAGCCAGTGACGTGCAGCCACATACAGTCTGACTTACCAATACAGGGGCTAACCTTGATAATCAATTCTTAAAACTTCTGTATAATTGAACCTAACTAACCTATGTGAAAGATGGCTGGCAGCTTATCCCGGCCAAAACATCCAGGCTGCTAGATGGAGTCCTCCCTGCAGCATGGAGGTGCCCCGGATTCCCGCAGGGCATCACGGGAGATGGAGTTCGACTTCACAGCTCTGCTGGGTGCCGTGGGTGCTATCGGAGGACGCTGCAGGGAGACACAGGGATTTCTATTTTCCCTACAGCCCGGAGGTACTCCCAAGTCACGGGGACGGAAGAACAGAAGTACTTCCAGGCTGAAGAAAAATATGAATCTTTATCTAACCCGGAAGTGCTATTGGATCACGTGGACTGAAGGACAGGAGCACTTCCGGGTCACGGACTATTTAAAGCACTGTGGGAAACCCAGCAAGCTGAGCCGGAGTTGAGAGGAAGTGTGACGGAGCTACTGGGTGGAGAGGAGGATTTATTGTATCAATTATTGTTCATTATTGATTATTATTGTGTATTGTGGAGGTGGAGGTGCTTTGTGCACATTATATAAGAAATTAAAATTATTAATGGGACTTTTACCTGGTGTCTGGACATGTTGTCTGTGGGTTTGGAGGAGTGACAGCGCCCCCTACTGTCACACCTAACACAATACAGCTTGCTTTTAATCTGATCATCTGAAATGTTCACAAGCCTTAATATTCAAATTTAAATACTAAAATGTTTATAAGTTTAAAGTGTTTATGCGCTAGAGTGCAAGTTTATTTAGTTTCCTCAAAGTCTGGGGGCATTGAAGGTTTTTCCAAAAACTTAGACTTTGGTGAGTCAAAAGGTCCAGCAAAGCTGCCATGTCCCAAAACAAAAACTTATTTCCTCTATTCCCTCAAAAACACAGCGTTCTTAGTCTTTAAAAAAAGGCAAGTGAAAAGCAAGCAGGCCACATTAAAATCAAAAGCAGTGGTCTGTAAAATAATTGTGCCAGTCTAAGCCACTTAAAAAGATGTCAAGCAACTCCTTTTAATAGTTCTAAAACCAATCACTTTTCATATTGATCCTTGATCTAAACCTCAACACAATGTCACCTGTTCAGTCTGTTCCTAAGGCTCCAGAAAGTGACACTGCTGTGGAAAACATTCTGCATTGTTACCGTTCCAAAGAAAGAAGGCACCTCTTCACCTAATGACTACAGACCAGAAGGCATTTGCGTCTTGCATCATGAAGACCTCTGACAGACTGGTCCTGGACTAAATGAGTCCTCTTGTGGTAGACCACCTGGACCCACTGCAGTTTACCTCTCAGACAGCGACTGGAATGTTGGATACCGTTATCTAAACTGCTCAAAAAAATTAAAGGAACACTTTGAAAACACATCAGATCTCAATAGGAAAAAGAAATCCTCCTGGATATCTATACTGATATAGACTGGGTAATGTGTTAGGAACGAAAGGATGCCACATCGTTTGATGGAAATGAAAATGATCAACCTACAGAGCCCTGAATTAAAAAAAAATCAGAATGAAAAAATTATGTGGCAGGCTAGTCCATTTTGCCAAAATTTAATTGCAGCAACTCAAAATTGTACGCAGCACTTTGTATGGCCCCTGTGTTCTTGTATACATGCTTGACAACATCGGTGCATGCTTCTAATGAGATGACAGATGGTGTTGTGGGGGATCTCCTCCCAGATCTGGACCAGGGCATCACTGAGCTCCTGGACAGTCTGAGGTGCAACCTGGTGGCATTGGATGGACCAAAACATAATGTCCCAGAGGTGTTCTATTGGATTTAGGTCAGGAAAGTGTGGTGGCCAGTCAATGGTATCAATTCCTTCATCCTCCAGAAACTGCCTGCATACTCTCACCACATGAGGCCAGGAATTGTCGTGCACCAGGAGCCACTGTACCAGCATAGGGTCTGACAATGGGTCCAAGGATTTCATCCTGATACCTAATGGCAGCCAAGGTGCCTTTGTCAAGCCTGTAGCGGTCTGTGTGACCCTCCATGGATATGCCTCCCCAGACAATCATTAACCCACCACCAAACTGCTCATGCTGAATGATGTTACAGGCAGCATAATGTTCTCCATGGCTTCTCCAGACCCTTTCACCTCTGTCACGTGCTCAGGGTGAATCTGCTCTCATCTGTAAAAAGCACAGGGCACCAGTGGTGCATCTGCCAATTCTGGTATTCTATGGCGAATGCCAATCGAGCTGCATGCTGCTGGGCAGTGAGCTCAGGGCCCATTAGAGGACATGGGGCCCTCTGGTCACCCTCATGAAGTCTTTCTGGTTGTTTGGTCAGAGACATTCACACCAGTGGCCTGCTGGAGGCCATTTTGTAGGGCTCTGGCAGTGCTCATCCTGTTCCTCCTTGCCCAAAGGAGCAGATACTGGTCCTGCTGATGGGTTCTGGACCTTCTATGGCCCTCTCCAGCTCTCCTAGAGTAACTGCTTGTCTCCTAGAATCTCCTCCATGCCCTTGAGACTGTGCAGGGAGACACAGCAAACCTTCTGGCAATGACACGTATTGATGTGCCATCCTGGAGAAGTTGGACTACCTGTGCAACCTCTGTAGGGTCCAGGATTCGCCTCATGCTACCAGTAGTGACACTGACTGTAGCCAAATGCAAAACTAGTGAAGAAACAGTCAGAAAAGATGAGGAGGGAAAAATGTCAGTGGCGTCCACCTGTTAAACCATTCCTGTTTTGGGGGTCATCTCATTGTTGCCCCTCTAGTGCATCTGTTGTTAATTTCATTAACACCACAGCAGCTGAAACTGATTAACAACCCCCTCTGCTACTTAACTGACCAGATTAATATCCCATAAGTTTCATTGACTTTATGTTATACTCTGATTAAAAAGTGTTCCTTTAATTCTTTTGAGCAGTATATTTGCTCCACACGGCTTATTCTTGCCTGGACAAAGCTGGCAGCACTGGGAGGACTATGGTTTTTGATTTCTCCAATGCCTTCGATACCATCCCGCCCTCCCTGTTAAGGGGTAAACTCAGATATATGCAGGTAGAGGAGCCTATGGTGTCCAGGATAATTGGACAATCTGTGAGGAAAGTTAATGGAAAGTGTGCTAGGAGAATTGCAGCAAGAGACTAACGCCAATTCAGCAGAGATTGCACAGGCACATCCTTAGCCAACAGTCAGGTTTCCTGAAGGAAAGCAATATTAAATAACACCTGGACAACAAACAGGCTAAAATACTGGATGGTTTAGTATTGGACTCTAGGCCATGAATGTTCAAAGATGAGACAGTTACGTTAGCCATTCAAATGAGTTGAAGACAAAAATCGGAAAACATAAATGAAAGGGATAACAAAAATTGTGGAGAGAAAAACAAAGCAAAAAAAAAAACAAAACAAAACACCAACACAAGTCGGCGCCAATGCCAATATTGGGCTGCGTAGGACAAAAATAAAACATGAAAACTAAACACTTATGTACTTACAGAAGACAAGCAAATCATAGCAAAGCATAAACTACATAAATAACCAAACCCGGAATGGTAAATATACAACTAATCCACTAAAATCCAGCAGCCAATCAGATGACATGGTAGAAATTGGGCATCCACCCAAAAAATCCACCAGCCCCCCTTAAACTTAACTACACTTTGTAATGAAACATACAAAGAAAGGAAAGTGAACACCAATACAAACTCAGAAACCACATCAAAAAACAATTTAAGGTGAATTGGACAAAGGAGGAATGGGCACAGCCCTGTCACTTGTGCTCCCCAAATAGCAGGTTGCATTGCCTTCTTTACCACTGCAGTTGAGGAGGAGTAGATGGCAAATAAAAATATGCAGGGACCTTCACCTGAAAGACTTGGAATTTTCCAGCTTCAAGATTATCATGGTTTTATGAATTTTATTGTCAATGTCTTCAGGCAAGATAAATCCTGGCACAGGGAATAAATCCAGTGGAAATTCACTTATTAGAGCAAACCCAGATAAAGCAGGAAAGATGGCATGCCACACTATTTTCAAAAACTCGGCTGCATCTCCATTTTCCAAACTTTTGTTTTTTTTAGTGATGTCTGCATTGCAGTGCCTGTTTCTGTCCTCCAAGAGTGAAGTATGCAGTTAAAACAGTAAAATTTATTTATGTAGCATATTTTCATACAAATGGCGTAGCTCAAAGTGCTTTACAAGACAAGGAAAGAAAAATTTATAAAAGAACAAAACAAAAATAATATTAGGAAATACAAAGTAACAAAGAATAACATAGGGTCTGATGGCCAGGAGGACAGAAAAAACAAACAAACTCCAGATGGACTTTAGAAAAAAATACAAAATCTGCAGGGGTCCCAAGGCCACGAGACCCCCCAGCCCCCACTGGCCATTCTACCTAACACAAATGATCTCAATCAGTCCTTATGGATTTCAGGCTTCACGTGAAAGAATTTCATGAAAATGGCCACGTGGACATCTGCCCTTCAATCTATCAACGTAGGGACTGCATGGTACCCTGATCAGGTGGTGGTCGTGCAGATCGTCACCACAGAAAAAATGGAAAAAAAACAACAGCAGAGAAAAGTATGGACTAGTATGGATTTCGGAGCCATGAAGAAATTGTTCATTCAATACATATATAGTTTAATCCGGGGTACACTAAAATGTAGATATGAGAAAGCCATGTTAAAGTAATGAGTTTTTAGCAGTTTTTTTAAAGTGCTCCACCGTATTAGCCTGGCGAATTTCAATCAGTAAGCTATTCCATACTTTAGGTGCATAACAACAGAAGGCCGCCTCATCACTTCTTTTAAGTTTAGCTCATGGAATTATAAGCAGACGCTCATTTGAAGATCTAAGGGTACGGTTTGGAATGTAAGGTGTCAGACATTCTGATATATAAGATGGAGTGAGATTATTTAAGGCTCTGTAAACCGTAAGTAGTATTTTAAAGTCAATTCTAAATGGCACAGGTAATCAGTGTAGTGACATCAGAACTGGAGAGATATGCTCAAATATTCTTTATCTCATTAAGATTCTAGCAGCTGCATTCTGCACCAGTTGCAACTGATTGATGTCTTTCTTGGGTGGTCCTGAGAGGAGTGCGTTACAGTAAAAACAAGTCTTTGAATTCCAGGGATCAGATCAGATCCTTGTGTTTGTTCAGGTTATTCACAGATTTGCTGATGTCTTCAGAAAAACTTATTCAGAGTGCAGGGTGAGTAGAAATTACTTTACAATACAAGTAATGTAGTGTGAGGGTCCTGAAGGATGGGAGGAGAGCAAAGGACACAGAAGAGCCACCAAATCAATGTGACTTCTGCAAGTCTCCAATGTTTTAAAGAGTAGTGGGTTGGGTACTTTGTCAGCCTCTCTCATGGTCTGGAGTCTTCATTTAGGTTTGTTCTCACACTGAAATGACTCGAGTGTACTTCAGCCCTAGGTTGTGATCTTTCTATGCTACTTTATTTTGCTAATTTCCAGGCAGTGTTCTTTGTTTCATTTTTATAGTTCTTTGTAGAATCCCTTTCTTAAAAGTAAAATTAAAAACAGACATTATGTTCACCTTTAAGCTGTAAGAATTTTTGGAACAATTTCATGCTTTTGTTAAAAATGTTGCTGCTTTTCCAAACACTAAACAGAGCAGTCTCTTGTGTGTCTCTTGCACTTCCACAATATTTGTTTACTTTAGCATCAAATATTCTGGCACTTTTATCTTTCATGCAGGAGTTGATAAATAAATGTAGCTCTCAGATATCTTACACACACAGAGAATCACATAACCATTCTAGCCTCTTTCTCTTTTTGGTTTTTCTTCCAGCTCTTTCCTTGTGCAGCTTTTTCCAAGGTATTCTCAAAACTGGCCTAAACTTTTTTTTTTCCTTAAGTGATGGTAATTTAAGATTTTTATCTTACATTGACAACATTTACTCTAATTTCAAAATCACTATGTATAAGAAATATCACATTTTCTGCATAAACCCTCTTGGTCTAACCCCAAAGTTGGAATTCAGAATATAATTTCAAGTTTATCTATGGTTGAACACTGGACTTTATTTTCTCCCTGTTGCATGTTTAGGTTTTTTTACTTCTTCGTTGCAGTGGTGCGAGTAAGAGCCTCATCCAGCTCTGATACCACACCAGAGAGGTTTCCTTTGGCTGTAATGTTGCACAGCTAACACTTGCTTCACCATTCCTGTTGTACTGGTCTTGGAATTATCAGCCTTTTAAACCTGAAAGGCAGGTGGCATTACATAAATATTCTTTACTGTTTAATTCTATTCAATGTACAGCAAACATCATAAATGTGAAATGTCTAATTGGTCATAGTCCTCTACATTCAGAAGAACAATACTGCCTCTCTCTGGGTTAATTTCTCCAAATTTTCTTGGTTTGCTTTCTACAATATTCAGAAACGAGTGAACCTCATTCTTTAGTCTTGACAGTTCAGTTGAATTACTTCATTTCTTACTCCCTTAAATTTGCAGCGATGCAAGTGTAGAACCTGCATTATTCCAATAACTCTTCCTTTGGCAGTTCATACAGAGTTATGGTAATTGGTAAGGTATCAAGAACTGTCTGAAAGATTCTTTTTATTGATCCCAGCGCAACCAACACTATTTCTCTTGTTTTGTTGCACATTTGACAAATTTCTTTTTGCATCCATTGTACCGTTTGATGTGTGCCCGGAGACTGCTACTATAAGAGTACCGTTTGCCACATTTAGAACATGAAAACGGTTTTTCTCCAATATGAATTCTTGCATGGCTACGAAGACTGTTCCTGTCATAGAATGGTTTGCTACATTCAGGACAACAATATGGCTTCTCTCCAGTGTGAATTCTTAAGTGGATCTGAAGATTAGGTTTGTGAAAAAACCGTTTGTCACATTCAGAACAGCAATATGGCTTCTCTCCAGTGTGACGTCTGATGTGTGCGCGGAAACTGCTACTCTGAGCAAATAATTTACCACATTCAGGACAACAAAATGGTTTGTGTCCAGTGTGAATTTTTGCATGACTTCGAAGACAGCTCTTGTCAGAGAATCGTTTATCACATTCAGGACAGGAAAATGGTTTGTCTCCAGTGTGAATTCTTATGTGGATCCGAAGGCTTTTGCTCTCAGAAAATAGTTTGCCACATTCAGAACAACTATATGGCTTCTCTCCAGTGTGAAATCTCTTGTGTGACTGTAAAGCACTACTGTGGGAGAATTGTTTTCCACATTCAGAACAGCTAAATGGCTTCTCACCAGTGTGAACTCGTGTGTGGCTAATAAGATGGCATTTCTGGTAGAATCGTTTGCCACATTCTAGACAGCAATAGGGCTTTTCTCCAGTGTGAATTCTTTTGTGTCTCTCAAGATTTCTATTGCTGACAAATTGTTTCCCACATTCAGGGCAGAAGTGTCGCTTCTGTCTATCTTTTGTATGGTTTTTATCTTTAGATTTCCTGTTACAATGTTTTTCACTCTCTTTGCACAAACTTGATATCACTGATTCTTTATTCTCCAGCATCCCACCAATATGAACTCTTGAGTGGCTAACAAGTTGCCTTGTCCAGTAGAAAATCGTTTACCACATTCTTGAGAGCAATATGGCTTTTCTCCAATGTGAATTTGTTTGTGTCTCTGAAAAGTGCTCCTGTTGGTGTATTTACCACATTCAGAGCTGCAGTTTGGATTCAGTTGGCCTTTTCTACAATTTGTATCCTTAGATTTGCTGTGACAACTTTTCTCACTTACTTTGCATAAATTTGATATCATAGATTTTGTATTCTTCCCCTGCTGATGAGTGCTCACATCATTAATCCTGATTAGTTTCACAACAGGTTGGAAATTATACTGCAAAGAGGCCAGTGTGGAACAGTGTAAATCAGATGTTGATATCTTCAGATTTTCATTGTTCTGTGTCTGCTGTGGTCTCTTATGCTGAGGTGACAGATATGAGGTCAAATGATTGTTCTGTTGTAAATCTGTAGAAACACATAAATAAGCATGATGTTCATAATGAGATATAAATACCGGAGGTGCATCCATAATGACTTACAGTATATAGCTGATACTGAGGTGTTGCTGTTTTGCGTGATTCCCAAACTGTTGACCAATTTTAAGGTGCTATAGTGTCAACAATTATCACATTCAAAACATAATAGCCAAATTTCAGCACTTAATGCTTCACTTACACCACAGAAACTGCTGCACATATCAAAAACAACAATCTGCAAATTAGTTTTTTTTTTCCTTGCGGCATTCAGTGGAATCCAAAACACTCACTTCAAAGTAGATTGTTTGAAGTTTTTGGTTTAGCACACAAAAATACTCAAATAATATTTGTTATGAGAAAAAAACACAGTTATAATAGTATATAATGCTTATATTTTTATATATATATATACACAGTATATACACATACATACAGGTCAACACAGAAAAACGGGAACTTTGAAATGCGTAGTGGCAGCCATGTACAGTTGGCAGCACTGCGGAACAGGGACCTTGAGCTGTAAACAATCTTGCCATTTAGTAATTTAGTAATCAATTGCAAGGCAATCAATGGCAGCTGTGCGAGAATTGTTCGGTAACCGTGTCATCTCAAGATTCAGTGACATTCCCTGGCCCTCAAGATCACCGGATTTGTCCGTTTGTGATTTTTTCTTGTCGGGCTACCTTAAGAGTCGGGTCTACACGACTCGGCCAAGGACACTGAATGAATTGAAACAAAGAATTCAAGACGAAGTTCGTGGTATCCTAGCTGAGATGTTGCAGCGATCAATGGGGAACCTCAACAGCAGATTGGAAGAATGCATACATACAGGAGGACGCCATCTACAGGACGTAATTTTCAAACATTAATAATTTGAATTACTCTTAAAGGCAAGTTGTAGTGGTTCAATTGCTGTCAATAAAATTTTTTTGTTGGATTTCTTCTATTTTTATTGGGTTTTTCAAAAGTTCCCGTTTTTCTGTATCACCCTGTATATATATAATTTTGGGGAGAGTGCTCCTTTATGGAATGAAAACACTTTAACCACTGATACAGCAATGTTAACTTTTTTTATACGAATTCCAATTGTTATTCATAATTACAATTGTTCAGCAGCTTTTTTGAGATCAGTCTCACTTTAACTTGGTTCCTTACCACACAAATTTCCATCAGATTGTTTAGAGGTTTCTGATTCAAGTGGCTCCTCAAACAGGTGTATTCGTCTTTTTAGTTCATGTCATTTGCTTTCGCATTCAGCTGCGCTCATGTGTGTGACCCACCTAAAATGTTTAGCTCAGAAATTACTGCTAAATATTAACATTTGCTTTAGATGTAGGGTTTTTGTATAATTCTTTTAAACAATTTTAACACAACTGCTAATACATTTTCTAGTATAGTCAGGTTTTAAAACTGCAGCACTACAATTTTCATTATAATCAAAAACAAACCTCTGCATCCTTATTTTTTCTGCATTGACAAAGCAGGCAATAATTTGGATATCAGGAAGAAATCTTACAGCTAGGTGTGCCTGTGTGTTTATCGTAAACTGTAGGTTTTTTTTTTTTTTATCTTTTATTGAATTTATTAGAAGAACGTAACATTCCATACAATCAATTCAAACTTAACAAAACCAAATTTAACTCAACCCCCAACCATGAGAAAGACAGGAAGGCCAACAGCCAGAGTAAAACCTTTGAGAGCAGTACAGAGAGAAAAGGACTCCTTCTCCCCAATATAAATGCCTATTCTAAAATGTTATTGATTAGCTCCTGCCAGGTTTTAAAAAAACGTTTTTGCACAGATTCTCTAAGTTTGAATTTGGTTTTTTTTTTCAATTTCAAATAGTATATAATATCAGTTACCCATTGACTTAGAATAGGAGAGTTAGGATTCTTCCTGTTGACCAAGATAAGTCTACGTGCCAATAGTGTAGTAAAGGCAATTACAGTTTGTTTGTCCTTCTCCATTTTAAGCCCCTCTGTGAGCCCACCAAACACAACTGTTAGTGGATTAGGAGGGATTGTCACACCAAGGCCATCTAATAGGCATTTAAAGATTTTGGTCGAGAATTATGTTAATTTGGTGCAGGCCCAAAACATGTGGTCCAGTGAAGTTGGAACTTGATTGCAACATTCAGAAGTTGGATTTTGTCCTGGAAACATTTTGGACAATTTTAAATGAGACAGATGTGCTTGATAAAAGATTTTAAGTTGAATAATTGTATGCTTTGAGGATATGGACCTCGAGTGAATTCTGTGCGTGGCAGCCTTCCACTCCTTTTCTGAAATGTTGAGTGAGGGATCCTTTTCCCACTGTACTCTTGGATTTTTTAAAGAAAGGGACTTTAAAATTATTTTATATGTTATGGAAATGCTGTCTGAGTCCTCAAGACTGATCAATATTTCCTCTGGAATAGAAATAGATGGAAAGTGAGGAAATTATGGCAGTTTTGTTTAGCAAAGTTTCTAATTTGGAGAGAGTGAAGAGATTGTGGTGATGGGAAGCTAAATTTGGAATGTAATTGTTCATAGGATGTAAAGACATTATTTATATACAGATATCTAAATGATTTATGACCATAGGTTTTCCAAACATTAAAAAACTGTACGTTTGAGAGGGTCAGAAATGGATGTTATCATGTAGAGGTACCACAGATAAAAGCTTCTCTAACTTGAAGTGCTTCCTAAATTGGTTCCATATTCTGAGTGAATGAAGGACAATTGTTGTTAGTATATCAACTATACGTTCTATTTAATGGGGTACAAAGCAGGGAATATTAAGCAGTACTACAGGATTTCATTTCTATTGCAGACCAAGCCTGTGTGTGTTCATCTATTTCTGTCCATGTCCAGGTTTTTATAGATTGTATGTTTGCTGCCCAGTAATAAAATTGAAAATTAGGTAGAGCCGTGCCACCTTCTGATTTAGGTAATTGTAGGGTCACCCTTTGGATGTGTGGCTATTTCGAGTTCCAAATAAATGAGGTAATTATTAAATCTAATTTCTTAAATATATTTGTTAATGTATATGGGGGATGTTTTGAAATAGAAACAGAGGCTTAGGGAGGATATTCATCTTGATAGTGTTAATTCTTCCTGCTAAAGTAAGATGAAGGGTAGACCATCTATGCATGTCTTGTTTAAGTTTTTCCATGCAGAATGCGAAATTTTGTTGAAAAAGAGCTTTATGTTTACTTGTGATGTTGACCCCTAGGTATTTAAACTAATCTGCGATGATCAAAGGGAAGGTGTTTAATCTAACGTTGTTTGCTAGAGAATTCCCTGGAAAAAGCACACTTGTATTTAAATTAATTTTGAGTCCAGATATCTTTTGAAATTCTGCTAGTACAGTTAAGGCTGCAGGCACAGTATTTTGTGGGTCCGATATATACAGTACCATATCATCTGCATATAGTGATATTTTCTGTTCAAGTCCTTCTCTGAAAATCTTCTTTATCCCTGATGCATTTTGAAAATGAACAGCCAATGGCTCAATGGCGATTACAAATAGCAGTGGTGACAGGGGGCATCCTTGTCTAGTACCGCATTCTAGTTTGAAGTAGTCTGATATCATGTTAATACAAACTGAAGCTACTTGACTGGTATACAGTAGTTTGATCCATGCACACATGTTTGGGCCGAACCCAAATTTATGCAAAGTGGCGAATAGGTAGTCCCATTCAATCATATCAAATGCTTTATCTGCCATCCAACCATAATAATACCTCTGGGGTGAATATATTATATTAAACAGGCATTGAAGATTGGAAGCTAAGTGTCTGCCTTTAATAAATCCAGTTTGGTCTTGTGATATTACCGAAGTAAGTACTTTCTCAATCCTTCTAGCTAGAACTTTGGGGAGTATCTTAACATCATTATTCAGAAGTGAGCTTGGTCTGTATGATGCACATTGTAATAAGTCCTATTTTTCTTAGGAAAAATGATAATTAATAGTTGTCAAAACCTTTGAAGTAAAATGCTATTGTCTCTGGCTTCTATAAATTTTGCTAATAAAAGGCGGGGTTAACTTAATTGAACATTTTTTTTATAAAATTCAGCTAGCCATCCAGACCTGGGGCCTCATGTATAAAAATGCATATGTACAAAAATGTTGTGTACGCCCGTTACCACTTTCACATCACGATTGGCATAAAGCCATGCATATTCGAATGCCAGAAACCCCACCTTGCGTACACAATTTCAGACGGTTTGACATTTATTGCAGAGCTTATTGTGTGGTGATTGGTAACATGAAGAAAAAAAGGAAGGACAGGAATTGGGGGTTAGTACTGTATGTTTGAAAGAGACAGTACTGCTGCAATAAATTATTTCATCGATGGTCGCACGCACCACACAGCAAGCATCTTGGAGGAGGCAGGAACAATCTCTGGACCAGGTGCCAGCTTCTCACTATCACTACGCTACTGTGGCCCCATGTTTAATACGTTTTAATTAATTTCATAATGAAAATGATATTAAGTATACATCTTATTATTTAAATTGTTCAGAGAGCTATAATATCATGAATGTAATGTATTCTGTATCCTGTCAGCATAAGAGAAAGCCCATTTAAGAAGTATGTAGTGCTTCACAAACGTAGAGCACATAGAAGAACACATAGAATAGGAAGCATTTTACGATGGAATTTAAGAAATTCTAGTAAATTAAATGTTGATTTTAAGATGAAGTTTACGACGTTCTACTTTAATGATTTAGTAGATTAAAGTGGACATTGACTTTTTTTTCCACTGTGTCCCTATTTTTTTTTCTTTTCTCTGCATCCTAGTACACTTCTGTTTGACACTCAGATGGTAGGCTACGACTTGCCTTTTCACGGCGACTTTGATATCTGACCACTTTTTTTAATTTCTCCACTCTGTATCACTCAATCAACTTCCTTTTTTTGTTTATACCACTGCTTAAACCAACAAATAGTACGTTTTTCCTTTCCTCCACTTTTCATTCGCTGAAATACTTCTTTTTTCTCTATGCTTTTGCCATTGTCTTTTTACAAAACACTGAAATTAAGCTGCTACTTATATTGATTTGCACATTCAAAGGGGCGTAATTCTGGGAGGAGTCAGGATGGGTTGGCAGGCACGTGCACATGTGTTGCTTTTCACGCTGACCAGGATTTATGGAGCGGAAGTGCATGGACGTTGGCTTACGCAGTTTAATCCATCTGAATTTTTTTGTGCATTTGCACATTTCCACTTTTGTCTGTACGACATATTTTAGTGTCAATTTTACGCATGGCATTATGTGTGAGGCCCCAGGTACTTTACCACTCAGCAGTGAGTTAATAGCATCTAGTAATTCTGATAGTGTCAAAACTTTATCAAATTCCACTGCACCAAGAGTATCTAGCTGTGGTACCAGTAATGCATCAAAAACACTTTAGGTTGTGTTTTGTATTCTTTAAACTGTAGTCTGGAACATGGTCGCATTAACAATAATGGATTGACTGATGGATTCTGCATGTTATGATTTGTTCAGTATTAGATTTTATTTCTCATGAAAGAAAGATTTTAGAATGGAAGTGTATGTGGGAATAGGTTTGTTTTTTCTCCGTGAGTTTACTTGCATTACAATGTTTCCTGAACATAATGATTATTAATTCATGCTGCCACAATATTATTTTGTTTTTCCCAAAACATTTTGTGACTCTTGTTGCTGGCACTCTGCTCCTGGTTGGTGTGCAATGCTGCTGTAGACGTCCCCACTCCTTGCGTCAGCAGCACAAACCTTTAAATCCAGCACAAAGATTAATTCGCTATCCGTGATTTGGATAAAAACACTATCAAATGTAGCATGTAATTCCATCTCAGATTTCTGGCTTCTAATCTTAGTGTGTTCTCCCTGACTGATTTATAGTTAGTAATTAGGCTTTGGTACAAAAGAGTTCCATCTAGGCTTTGACTCACGTCTGCTTTTTGACTGTTTCATCTCCTGGTCATCTTCTTGCGAAATGCCGCATTCAAACTTTCAGGGTCTTTGTGTATTAATTTTCAGTTAAAGGGATGGATTTCTACTTCATGCTCAGAACATGTAGGCACACAAATCATGAGCACGTTGTCAGAAATTAGTGCTTAAAAAATTGGGAGTGGGGGCGTGATATGTTCAAATTGGAAAGTGACATCAACATGTGACAGCAAGCCGCTTCGCAGAACCTACAGGATCGATCAGAGTGCTTCGATGTTTGATGAATGGTTTGATGTGTTCAAGCAAATCGTCAAACTTAAATGCTGACATACAAATGTATTCATGGTGCTTTTCTTCAACTATTTCTCTTCCCTATCAAAATGACATGATACATTTTAAAGATCTCACATACAAGATTGTGACGTTTTCTTCTATTTTTTTTGTACCTTCACAACAGCATCAGAATGTACTGAAGTGTATCTGAGCCACAGAGAAAAAAATATTAGGGACTCAGTGAAGAAAGGTTAATTTTGTGATTAAAGTGGAAATTTCTTTTAATTTCTTTAATCTATTAGTTTATCACTAAAGTAGAATGTCATAAATGTCACCTTACTGACCTACTTGTTAATCGCTACATGCTCCTGGGGAAAGCAGTGATTGCCACACAGAACGCATTAAATTAATGATATTCCACCTCTCTGCGCATTTAGAATCCTTAGATTTATACTTGCTATCCCTTTCAAGATAAAATGTGTTAAAGCATGTATTTTACATTTTACAGTTAAATTGTTAACTTTATTTAAATAATTACACGTGTGGGCGACACAGTGGCAGAGCAGTAGACTGCTGCCTCACAGTAGGGAGTCACCCTGGTGTTCCCTGCCTGGAGTTTCCATGTTTTCCTGGGGGGTTTCCACAGTGTGCTCGGGTTTTCTTCCAAGGACATGCAGGGTTAGGGATTTGGTGACGCTAAAATGATGCTAGTGTATGTGTGTGCTTGTATTCACTTTGCGATGATCTGATGGCCCGTCCAGGGATTGTTTCTGCCTCACACCCGATGTTAGCTGGAATGGACACATCTTTGGATCGCTGAATGTAATCATTAAACATCCATCCTTTTCAGAGGTACTGTGGCAAGGTGTCCTGGGAATTTAATGGATGTTTCAGGCAATTCACAACACAGCGAAGCCGAATGTTGTTTTCTCAGCGTGATGATATCTCACACTGCCACCTGGTGGTATCCTCCAGATTGACAAAAAGTATATGCTGTCACGCATGTGCGAGTAGGAGGTCACGGACGGATCCTAAAACACATCGAAGGGTGTTCGCCGGCGGGGAAAGGCAGGGTACTAACCTTGTTTCTTTGTTTTACAGAACCAAAGACACTCCGCCATAAGACCTGACCGGCGTTACGTTTACTTCCGCCCTCCCTCCGCCATCTTTGATGACGTCATGTCTTCCCATCATTCATCACTTCTTCCCAGCATTCCTGCACTTCCGGCTCCTCCCCTATAATGGCGCGACGCCAGTATGGCGTCGCACATGAATTGTTTATGTCTGACCGTATTTTGTTTTCTGAAAATCTGGAGTGTCGACAATATAAGGGGCCGGAAAACCCCAAACCTTTTTGTTGTCTGCTTCTCAACAGGATCGTTGTCCGAGGGAAATGTCGGAAGGACAAGACCTGAATGCAGTTTTACAGGGCATGAGCGCCCAACTTGCGGCACTGCAACAATCCCAGGCCGCAACTAACCGGGAGTTGGATTTAACAAGGGCCCAGCTGGCCGAAGCCCGGAGAGCTATAGCGGAGCGTCCACGCCATACACCGCCACTCCTGGTACCCATGACGGACTCTGATGACGTGGAATCCTACTTGGGGATCTTTGAAAGGACGGCCACCCGGAACGAGTGGCAGCGGTCCGAGTGGGCGTCCATCTTGGCGCCCTACCTGAAGGGACCCGCGCAGAGCGCTTATTATGACCTCCCCGAGGAAGAGGCCACCAAATATGACGTTCTTAAGAAGGAGATACTGGCCCGCTACGGCATAACACCGGGCCAGCAGGCGGCGGAATGGAGAACCTGGCAAATCGACCCAGAGAAGCCGGCCCGAGCACAGGCATTCGAGTTCTGGGGTAAGATCGGGAGGTGGCTACGGCCAGAAGGCCCCCAAGCCAGGAAAGTGGTAGAACAAGTGGCCTGTGAAGGTCTAGTTAACGCCCTACCTAGTTCTCTCGCCCAGCAGGTCCGGTCACATCCTTACAAGGAAATGTCGGGTCTCCTAGAGGTATTAGAGCGTCAACTGGCGGTCTACCGATCCGGGGGATCGGAACGGCAAGCGCGTGGGAACCGACAGGGATGGGTGGCCCACCCCGAGCCCTCTCGACGCGCTGCGGAAGCGCCGCAGAAATTTAAAGACAAGCCGGCCTCCCCACGCTGCTACAAGTGTGGAGAAACCGGTCATCTACTGCCAACCTGTCCCCTCAACACATCATCAGAGCCGATGGACTGCACCTGGGCTACGAAGGAAAGGTACTGTACTCTGTCTCACCCGCTGGCAAGTCCGAATACGGGAGTGGTGTTGCTTAATGGGCACTCGGTGGTGGCTTTGTTCGATTCCGGCAGTAACATTACCATTGTTTCTCGCCGTTTTGTCTTACCGCGACAGTGGCTCACGAAACATTTACAAGTCACTTGTGTACACGGTGAGACCAGAACGTATCGATCCGCCCAGTGTTATGTTACCTGGAAGGGGCAGGTGTCCAGTATGACGGTCGCGGTGTTGCCTAAACCCCCCTATCCGGTAATCTTGGGGCAAGACTGGTCCAAAATTAGCTGCGGTAGGATAAACGCTGCTCCCAAAGCCTCCTTGGGTCTAGCCATGAGGGGACGAGGTGCCCTTCCCGCGATCTCCACGCCATGCACAGGGGCAAATCAAGATGGCGCAGGCGTGTCGGGAGTAGACTCTCGAGCGACATCCTCTGACCCGGAAGTAACTGCCGGGGAAGGGACAAGCTGGGGGACACTTCCGCCAAACCCACACCAGGATCCGTTAAGCGACCTGGATCATCAATTTCGGTCCACGCCTTGTCCTTTAAAAGAGAGCAGTGGAATGATGATTCCCTAAGGTTTGCCCGGAATGCAGTTATTCTTCCTGGTAGCACGCATGCTGATGGTTCCATGCCATGCGAGCCCTTCTTTGTGTTAGAAAATGATCTGTTGTATCGGGTGGCAACTCACGAGGGTGAGGTGCGGAAATTGTTGTTGGTGCCATGTATCTTCCGGCGGGAGGTGTGTGAACTAGCACATGCTTACCTCTTAGGCGCCCATCTGGGGGCCGAAAAAACATTGGAGAGGGTTAAACTCCGCTTTTATTGGCCTGGGATAAATGAGGAGGTCCGCGTTTCTGTCAGTCCTGTCCGGAATGTCAGATTCGCCAGATTCCGAGGAGGGACCGTGCTCCTCTCGTCCTTATTCCTTTAATAGAGGTCCCGTTTGATAGAATAGGGGTAGATTTAGTGGGTCCCCTGGAACCCTCAAACCGTGGCTTTAAATATATATTAGTTATGGTTGATTACGCGACCCGATACCCAGAGGCGGTTCCCCTGCGCTCCGCTACTACAAAAAATATCGCACGGGAATTGGTTAATTTATTTTCAAGAGTGGGTATTCCTAAAGAAGTCCTCATGGACCAGGGTACACCATTCACTTCGGATACGTTCAAGGAAGTTGCCAGATTACTCAGGATAAAGCACCTGAAGACATCTGTATATCACCCCCAAACGGATGGGTTGGTTGAACGTTTTAATCAGACGCTCAAACAGATGCTCCGTAAGGTAGTCAGCGCCGATGGCAGGAATTGGGACCAGCTCCTACCACTCGTCCTTTTTGCCTACAGGGAGGTACCCCAAGCGTCCACGGGTTTCTCCCCTTTGAATTATTATATGGGCTTACAGCCCCGGGACTTTGGATATCCTAAAAGAGGGCTGGGAGGCAGAACCTCTGCCCTCCTCAAATGTACTCGAGTATGTTGCGCAACTGCGTGACAAGCTCGAGAAAATTAAACCAATCCTCAAAGATCACGTGACTCGTGCACAGGCAGCTCAGGTCCGGTGTTACAACCGTAACTCGGTCCTCCGAGAGTTCCGTCCGGGGGATCGAGTGATGGTACTTGTTCCCACATCCCATTCTAAATTGTTAGCTCACTGGCAAGGGCCATACGAGGTTAAAGAAAGAAAAGGATTGGTCGACTATTTGGTTCTCCAACCTAATCGTCGCCCAACCGAGAGAATCTACCATATTAATTTATTAAAACCTTGGAAAGACCGGGAAGAGTCTCCCAATGTTAGTAGGTCCCTCTCCTTATTCGCTGGCGGAACGCCCTTAACCTCGGTAAAGAGCTTACCCCCTCACAACGGCAGGAGATTATTAACACTGTCCATGCCATCCCTGAAGTGGTGAGCGAGACACCGGGCCGAACCAAGCTGATTGCGCACATAATCACGGAACCCGGAATGATCGTTCGGGAGAGACCCTACAGACTCCCCGAGGCAAAACGCGCCAAAGTGGAATTGGAGGTGCAACGGATGTTGGATATGGACATAATCGAGGAAAGTAACAGCCCTTGGTCTAGTCCAATTGTCCTCGTTTCCAAGCCTGACGGCTCATGGAGATTCTGTAATGACTTTAGACGTCTGAATCAGATCTCCAAATTCGATGCTTATCTGATGCCCCGCATTGATGACCTTCTGGAGCGGCTGGGTGCCGCCCGATACTTGACTACCCTCGACATGACAAAAGGGTATTGGCAGATTCCTTTAACGGCATCCGCGAAAGAAAAAACAGCCTTTAGCACCCCTAGCGGGCATTGGCAGTATAAGGTCCTCCCATTTGGGCTGCACGGGGCACCGGCTACCTTTCAACGTCTGGTGGATAGAGTGTTGAAGCCCCACCAGTCCTATAGTGCCGCCTACCTCGATGACGTAGTCATCTATTCCGGCACCTGGGAGGAACACTTGTCGCAGCTCTCAGCTGTCCTCACGACATGGGCTAACGCCGGCCTCCGCATTAATCCCCGAAAATGTTTCTTTGGCTTACAGGAGGCCAAATATTTAGGGTACCTAGTGGGACGAGGACAGGTGAGACCACAATGCTCCAAAGTTAAAGACATCCTAGAATGGCCCCGTCCGAGTACCAAGAAACAGGTGCAGGCTTTCTTGGGGCTAGCTGGGTACTACCGCCGTTCGACTTATTTCTCCGAAAGAGCAGCACCCTTGACTAATTTGACAAAGAAAGGTGCTCCTCTCCACGTGGTATGGACCAATATGGCAGAACATGCATTCAGTGACTTAAAAAGGGCCCTAACGTCAGCGCCTGTATTGCGGACTCCGGATTTTGGAGCTCCGTTCATTCTCCAGACCGATGCTTCGGACACAGGCTTGGGTGCCGTGTTAAGCCAAAGTATCGATGGTGTTGAACACCCCGTAATGTACCTGAGCCGGAAACTGCTGGACCGGGAGACCCGGTATGCGGCGGTGGAGAGGGAAGCCCTGGCCATAAAATGGGCTGTGACTTATCTCCGGTACTACCTGTTGGGTCGCGAGTTCACTCTGGTGACTGACCACGCCGCGTTGCAGTGGATGTCCTTACATAAAGAGTCGAACCCGTGGGTCACTAGGTGGTTCTTGGACTTATACCTTATAAGTTCACAGTCACTTATCGCCATGGCGGCCTTCAGGCCAACGCCGATGCTCTCTCCCGTATCCACGACCTCTCGGTTCGGTCCGCCCGTCCTGACGGTTTCGGGCTGAGGGGGGGGTCATGTCACGCATGCGCGAGTAGGAGGTCGCGGACGGATCCTAAAACACATCGAAGGGTGTTCGCCGGGGGGGAAAGGCAGGGTACTAACCTTGTTTCTTTGTTTTACAGAACCAAAGACACTCCGCCATAAGACCTAACCGCGCTACGTTTACTTCCGCCCTCCCTCCGCCATCTTTGATGACGTCATGTCTTCCCATCATTCATCACTTCTTCCCAGCATTCCTGCACTTCCGGCTCCTCCCCTATAAAAATGGCCGCGACGCCCAGTATGGCGTCGCACATGAATTGTTTATGTCTGACCGTATTTTGTTTTCTGAAAATCTAGAGTGTCGACAATATAAGGGGCTGGAAAACCCCAAACCTTTTTGTTGTCTGCTTCTCAACTTATTACAATGCACAAGTATAAACAGAACACTGCTTGCATAGCAGTCGCGTCTATAGGCGCACATGTCACGCTGCATGAAGTATAAACCTGGTCTAAAGCTTCTGTCATTATTATAACTACAACTTCCATCTTGTGTTTTGGTTTAGAATGCTGGTGCTGTTGATCCTTTGGGTAATGACTCTTGCTCAGTCCTCTGACTAGTCTTTTGTTTATTTCCTATTTCTCCCAGTCTAAAAAAACAATTCAAATCTTGCTTTGGACACACTTCCACCCTTGCCAGAATATAAAGGAGGTGACTGAAGAGGGGAATGGATTGCTGCTACATTGTATGATTCTTGTATTTCTTGAATTACTTAATCCTCCTGTTGCCATTTTGTGACTCACACACCTTTTGCATTTAATTTTTCTGTTGGGAATTTCATTTTGGATATGGGAGGCACACAGAGGACTGCTTGGTGAAATTTTATGTTGAATGACAATGTTCAAAGATATCAACTTCAAAGTCTGCTAGTTTTTAGAGGCTGGAAATTTTGTAAAAATTGACACATGAACCACTAAGTTCTATTACATGAATGCATGCAACCTACAAAAGGCATTCCAGTATATTTAAAACATATTTTATTTTGCATCTATGGGTGAGGGTGACAATGAAAGTGACAGATGGTGGATATTGCATATTGAAGGTGAATAATGTTTAACAGTAATGACACAATACAACTGAGTTAAACAAAGCAAGGAATGACTAATCCAATTCTTCAGGAGTGGTGGATGGGGGAATGCAAATGTTAAGATTACAAGTTCAATTTTGGGGATTGATCGTGGAAAGAGTGAAACAGCAAAATAATAGGCCAGCAGACAACCCAGGGCAGTCCCCCGCTTACCGCTGGCTATGCAATTCTTAGGTAAAAGTCAAGTCTTTAGACGACCACAAGACCCATTTACTACCAGAGCTGTTGGACTGTGTGGCACAGTTCAGGGTCCTATTAACCCTTTCCTCCTTATTACCCCTTAAGGACTCTCAGCTTTATGACTGAGAGAAGTTTAAAAGCTTGCTGTGAGTAACATGCACTACATTACACTCTAACACGATAGCATCCTATGAACTAAGTAGACAAGACTGAGGCAGGCATTTCTTCTTTTTAAAATGACTCAATCAAGTGAAAAAAAAAATCTGCTACTCTCATGGAAAAAAATTAATTAGAGAATGTATGCATGGCCTAACATTTAGATGTGTTCGGGGGACTTAGTTGCCTGATCTATAAGTTGGATTGAGTGGCACAGGGCAGTACAGCTGACTAACAACTGGAGTTCACATCCAGAGGGCTTCATGCATGGAGTTTGCAGGTTCTTCCCGTGTTCATGTGTGAGGTTACTCCCAGCTGACATTGCTAAATTCTGACTATTGTGTGTGTTTGTATGAAAGTGTGCACACCGTGTGATAGACTGGTGTCCAGTTCCTGTCTTGAGTCTGATGTTTGCTGAGACAAGCTTCAGTTCCCTGCAACCCTGCTCTTCGATAATTTCAAAAATAGTTTCATCTATATCAAAGTCTAAAAGGGCCGCCAACATTATAATTTCTTCGGACAAATCTTCAATTCTGTCTCTGAAATAGGTAATATCTTCGGCAGAACCCATTTCATCGGCAGTAGTAAGCATTTTTCTAATTACTGTAATTCTTGTGCTATCGATTCACCAATCAGTAACTAGAGGGCGTGTTAGAGCCCACCCTCTCAACTTTGACGAGTGAAAGTGACAGTTTTATTTCAAGCCGTATTTCATGATGGTTTGCAGGAATGTTACGGACAAAATGAAATAAATAAATAAGCAACGAAAAATATATTTCGTGACACATTTATTTATTTATGCTCTCATTTCGTGACATATTTATTTATTTAGGCTCTCATTTCATGACACATTTATTTATTTATGCTCACATTTCATGGTACTTTTATTTATTTACGCATTTATTTAATTTTGTCCGAAATATTCCTCCATGGTAGTGTAGCGTAATCGTGCTAACCTTTTCAGAGTGACTCTTACATAATTCCATTTCTACTACATTAATTTCTAGATAAATAACCTTTCCCTTTTGTTTCTTTCACATTAATGTGAATATATACATCAAGAAGCAGGAGAAGTGAGTGGGCTTATGAGAAGCCGGAGTACTCTCCTGGCATTTGGCTAACTTGGATTTGGGATTTGTTTTGCTGTTTCGGGCGGATCAAGTTTTAAAAAGTTGGACTTCACACTGTATTGAACATATCTCCAAGAAAGGTGAACTTTCCCACCAAAGTTTCTTGAACAATATATGTATCAAATTTAAACAAATGGAAAATTGGTATACTGGGGAGCTGAGATGTTTAATGCAGCCAGACATATGAACATATAGACAGTTATGGCAACTGCAATAAGTGATTTTTATATCTTTTGTGAACATTTCTTAAAAGCTTCCATTATTGCTTTCCCATTAAGAAATCAGTTGAAAAATAAAAAATACATGATTTGTGTACATTTTAAGAAAGAGTTAATGGGATCAATCAACTGTCACTTGCATCCGTTTAAACTTCTAGTGTCACACATTTTGAAGTGACAGATTAGATTAGATAAATTTTACTAATCCAATGGGGGTAGCAAAATTGACCACATTTTAATACAGTGGGCATACAGAGGCTTAGTATTAATTCTCAGAATATTCACATGGCCATCCATTCATTTTCTAACCGGATTCTCCAGTTCAGGACCACTCGCTGTGTTGAACATGAGGCAGGAAGCAACCTCTGATGGGGAAGCCCAATCTCACAGACACCCATTGAAGGTGGTGATAAAAAATTCTGCTCCATAGGTTTATTCCACAAAATTCCACAATAATATGTATTAAGTCTTGCAAAATGTTCCACATTGGGGAGGAGGAAGCAGACTTTGTTTTGAATACACAACTGTTGTGGCCATTAGCTTACAGAAGACTAAACAAGTTCACAAACGCCTGAACATAAGAAATGCAAGCAAGCTGCCACAATAGCACATATATGTTTAATGGCATTTAAATGTATAGATCAAGACTTTTCAATTCCCTAGGTGATTAACAAAGGCAAAGTGTATTGCATTAACTGGCTTTGAGCTGTAGAAGAGTTAATTATTCAAGGTTTGTGCTTTTTGTCCCTTTTAGCAGATGCTCAAGACTGCCTGTATTCACTCTGAGCGACTTGGCCTTGGTGCTGACAGATAGGTGATAATGTGAGGCTGCACACAGTTGGGTAGCTGCCCACTACTGCAGGCTTTCACAATAGCCTATTTACATGTTTTAGTTAGCATTTAAGTCTATGTGTCTACAATACTTCATGAATCAATATCATAATTAATGAAGTTATAGCAAGATGTATTATATAAGCAAGCTTTACTATGTAGGAGTTAATTGTTAAAGGCTTGCATAATTGCAAAATGCTTGACTGCTCAAGGCCGTCCGCAGCTCAGTCCTTATCAGTGAAGATGCACGTTGTTGCCTGCCCCCACACACGTGCCTATGATTTTAGCTTTATGGGATGCTGGTGCAACAAGCAACTATTAACTGAGCGGTTCAATCTCTCAAATGTGAGCCATCCTGATCCCAACTTAATGATGAGCATTGATTAATTAAAAGACCACCATTTTTTATTAGCTAAAGATTAGGAATGTGAGGAATGTAAAAGATGATCAGGTGATGGTGATATCCAGACACAATTTATGATTATTAGGCAATTGCCATGGAAAAAGAAATAGAATGAGGTTATTCTTATGAAGGTAACATGTAAAATGGATGACAAGAAAAATGTACGAAGATGGAGATGTTTTGTGATTAGAACTGAAATGAATGTATAAGTGCCAAAATAAAAATAGGTTTCATGGAAATAACTACTGGGAAAATTGGAAATTAAGGTCAAAGCTAAATTATTTTCAGTTAAGACTACAAAATCACAACACAAGTTTAGAGGCAATGTCTCCATGACCAAACAGTTAACTTTGTAAGCTGGAATGTTAAAGGTCTGAATCATGAATAAAAGAGGCAAAAAGTATTCTCTAACTTAATAGGTCCAAAATAGTACAATTGTATTTTTGCAGGAGACCCACTTACTAAGCAAGAATCAGTTACAGCTGCACAGAGACTGGACTGGCCAAATATTCCATTCCAACTTTACAAAGAAAACTAGAGGTGTGGGAATTCTTATACATAGAACAATATAATTTGTAGTATCCGATGTAGTACAGTATCTGATCCTGAAGGGATGTATGTGGTTGTCATAGGTAATTTATTTAACTGTAAAGTGATTCTGATAAATATTTATGCACCCAATATGGATGATTGGGACTTCATCCAAAATGTATTTGCTTCCATTCCCAATGTGAACACTCCTAAAATTATAATTGCTGGGGACTTTAATTGTGATTTAAATCCAGACCTAGATAGATCTCCTGCCACAGGAGTGATGCCTTCTAACACTGCAAAGGCAAATTACACAGTTTGTAACTGATCACAACTTATCAGACCCCTGGAGATTTCTAAACCCAAACTCAAAAGCATATTCCTTCTACTCACCAGTGCATCACTGCTACTTAAGAATTGATTATTTCTTTATAGATAACAATTTCTTGTTAAATCTTGTAAGTTCGACACTGTTGTTAATTCTGACCATGCCCCTTTTGATCTTGGAGCTAAAATCACTATGCCCAACATACTCATCTCGCAGACGGCATCTTATTCCACTTTTATTGGCAGATGAGAACTGTACAGAATTTATATCCAAACAAATCATTTTTTTAGAGACAAATACATCCTCAGAGAACTGAAATAAATGTGAACCATGCCGGGACTACTCGGCTCATTTTATTGAACTGAGACAAGCTTTATGGGCTGTACTATGATTTCATATGCTGTGCAATAATGCCTTTTCTGACTGCCTATCTAGAAACTATAACTATATAGATTGTTTTTCCCGATTAAGTTTTCTACATGACAATACATACCTATCTCTCTCTATATAAAATCCAAAGTCTGTCTATCTGTCCTCTTTTCACGAGAGAACTACTAAACAGATTTAGATCGGGTTTCTTTCTATAATTTGCTTGAACATTCCGGTTGATTTTGCGACTTCCCTCATCGCCCTAAGAATCATAGTTCAGTTGCGGCACTAATTTATTTGAGCTAATCCGAGACAGAGGCTGCAGTCTGAAGGAAGGGGAGGCAGGACCTCAGGAGTAGGGAGCTGGGCAGGGCCCTCCTCACTCACGCGCCAGCCTCCATTCAAGTCGCTCCACCTTTGGCTATGTTTTGGAGCAGACCCTTCATCTACTTAGCTAGCGATACTGGTTTGTTAGTTGATTTTTAAAGTTTGTCTTTTTTCACTACTACACGGGCAGATCTGCAGGGGACTGCTAGTTTTTAATATAAATACCTGAATCTTAATGTCTGGCTAATTTGACAGTCCTAGTGTATATAATAACTTGTTATACTCATTCTATATTTATAATTAAGAAAGTTTTCACTTCTGTAACACCATAATGTTGTGCAGCCACACGCCTCCATAATTGATTTCCTTCATTTATAAATATTTAACTAATGTTTTAGCCAATTACTAACTCTGCCTTATTATCTGCATTCAAGCACAGTGATCTCTGGTTTGCTAATCAAATTATTTTTAAAAAAAGGCCATACACAAAAGACATGGCAGTGTTCAAAATGTGAACCAGATGTAAAAAAAATGTGATATTTAAAAAATGTTTTACTTTTCAATAAAGCACCACAGCTTCATAAAACTTGTTAACACCTCTGAGCTGAAAAGATGGCATTTAGGTGGTTTAACACTAGAATTTCCAAAGACGGAGAAAATTTTCATTCTCCCTGAAATGCCTACTTTCCCCAAACACACACACGAGGAAAACCTTATGTCCTTAACGGCGCAGCAACTGCCTACTGATTACTGCCTTTGTTTTGCAAATGTGTCAGTTAGCAGCGCTGAACCTGCACTGACTGATTCCCCTTTCAGCCAGCCGTGTACCCCTCCTGCCACTTAGACCCTCTGTTTATCAATGGCAGCTCATATCCTCTCACTTAACATCAAGTCTTTGTTGAAGATTTTATATGGCAAAGACTAATAAGGAGATATACAAGTAATGATTCATCATTATTTAAAATACATACACTACACGTGTGTTCCATGTCTACAACGATCCTTGTAAATTTACAATGAAACAAGAAATGTTAAGTCTTGCCGACACAAAGCAATTATGTATATGTTTATTATATCAAATAACTGTTTGAATGTGAGTTTTTGCTTTTTTGACAATCAATCTTTAGCAAATTTAACCAGCAACACAGACATAAATTATTGCTCAGCATTAACAATTTGCAACAAACAAACCTACACACTGTTACGCAAAAGACATGTATTTATTATATAAATTACTAGCTGTTCCCTGTGGCGCAACAAAACTAATTTTAAAAATCAATAAACAAAAAGCTGCGGTGGGCTGGCGCACTACCTGGGGTTTGTTTCCTGCCTTGCGCCCTGTGTTGGCTGGGATTAGCTCCAGCAGACCCCCGTGACCCTATAGTTAGGATATAGAGGGTTGGATAATGGACGGATAGATGGATGGGTAAACAAAAAGGTATCGCTAGCTAAGTGGAGGCAAAATACATTCCAAAACGTGGCCAGAGGTATTGCGAGTCTAGCGTGTAAGTGAGGAGGGCACTGCCCGGCGTCCCGCATAGTAGTGATACAGTTCAAACATTAAAAATCAATAAACAAACAGGTATCGCTAGCTAAGCGGAGGGAAACAACACTCCAAAACACAGAGGTAGACCAACTCCCCGATCTTGACGTCACACTTCCCCCTCCCCTCAGCCCGCAGCCTCTGTCCTGCAAGCGAATTATGATTCTTAGCGCGATGACAGAAGTCACAAAATCACGTGGAATGTTCAAGCAAATTATAGAAAAAAACCTGCTCTAAATCTGTTCAGTAGTTCTCTCATGAAAATTGGACAGATGCACAGACAGACATTGGATTTTATGCATAGAGAGATAACTGCATGAATGTGAAACACACACATACATGAAAACGTCATTATTTGGAAACGTTATCTGGACTTCACATTCACTGTAATGAGACAAGTGTGCTTTTCTATACTAATAAAAGGCAAAGCCCTCACTGACTGACTCACTCACTCACTCACTCACTCACTCACTCATCACTAATTCTCCAACTTCCCGTGTAGGTAGAAGGCTGAAATTTGTCAGGCTCATTCCTTACAGCTTACTTACAAAAGATAAGCAGGCATCATTTCGAAATTCTACACGTAACGGTCATAACTGAATCCTACTTATGTACATACATACGTCCATAGCCTGCAGCTCGGTCACAATGGGAGGCGGAGTTGCGTCCCCCATCCCCACGCCTCCCGCGTAATTGACTGCCTGCCTATATAAGGCCGTCCGTCAGCAGCAATCCAAGCTGTGAGAAAACAGTAAAAAGGAGGCGTGTCAGACGTCGTGGTACATTTTCTGATGCAGCTGCCGAAAACAACTTCGTGACACTGCCGCCAAATACTTGCAGAAAAATTCACAAGTTAATAGACACGCTGTCACTAAATACTTACAGGCAAATCCACAAGTTCATAGAGACGCTGCCGCTAAATATTCACAGGCAAATCCACAAGTTCGTAGACACGCTGCTGCTAAATACTTGTAGGGTAGTAGCTGCTCATTTACATTGAAATAAATAATAACCAAGGTTATAATGAAAACCTCACATGATTGTAAGGTTCCATTAACTTAATGATAAACTATAAATGTTCCGTGCTAATATGAAAAAATTCCTATCCTGTGCTTTATAACTTTATTTCATCATAACAATAATTGCAGCTGAAAACCACTAATTATCACTCACGCTGATGACCAGAGAACAATAAAATGCATAATACATAATCTAAACTAATTATTAGTACCGAAGAATTTAAGTATTTGATATGAGATAAAATAAATTGAAATAATGTATATGCTAACCAAAATGTAGTGTTATCGAAACAGAAATCAGCAAAAGGCAGTTTGGACCAAATTTTTCGCTGCAACGTTGTCTACTGACAACTAAAACAACTTGATGATGTAATACGGTATATTATAGGACTATATAAATCGCAGTACCGGTCAGATAATGTTTAGTAGTTTAGAAAATTAATTTAAACGTCAAACAGTAATCAGTACATAAAATCAAAATTATCAGTCAGATAGGACTTGAACCACTGGAGGGCAGTGCCAGAGATACCCAGCATGTTCTCCATTCTGGACAGTAGAATGTCATGTATGACAGTGTCAAATGCTGCACTAAGGTCTAACAGAATTAATATGCTGGTTTGTCCAGCGTCTGCTGCCATAAGCAAATCATTAGTTACCTGAAGCAGAGCAGTTTCACAGCTGTGCTACGCCCTGAAAAGAGACTGAAAGAGTTCATCAATTTATCAGAAGTTAAGTAATTGGTGATTTGGGAGGCTACAACACGTTCAAGAACTTTTAACAGAAACAGTACATAAGAAAATTGTTAAGACTGTCACCATCAAAACCTGACTTTTTAACAGTGGGGTTACAGAAGGGATTTTTAAAGTGGCTGGCACAGAGCCGGTGTCATTGGATGTGTTAATTATTGTCATAACAGTCGTGATTACAGCATGAAGGCAGAACTTAAGTAGTGTGGTAGGGATGGGGTCCAGTACACAGGTAGTCGACCTCATCTTACAAAGCAGGTCATTAACAAATGCAGATGTGACTGGTGAAAATTTAGAAAAGTAGTGGATGGAGTGGGAAGACGGGGAAAAATATAAATGGATAATGGATTTGTGTTAGTTCAATTATTTAGATTATTCATTTTATTACAAAAAAAAGTCTAGGTATTTTTCACAGACTTCAGTAGAGGAGGTAAACTGGGCAGATGCAGGCTGAAGTAGCTCATCAACCACAGAGAAAAATAACCCTCAGGTTACCATGACTACTATCCTTTATTCTGCCATAATGCGTGTTCTTGGCTGCAGTTAATGCATCTCTAATGGTCGGAGAAAACCTGGATGTGCACAGCTGCCCAATTTGTAGATTCCACAAAGACCTGAAGACAATGTAAGGAATCTTCATAATGGTGATGTGCCTTCTTTAGGTTGTAATGCTATTTAATAGTCTATTTTATTACAAATTTACAAGTATCTTATCTACATTTAGATTTTTTCTTGATATACAAAAGTAGGCACCGATTAGAAAAGTGTGTTAGTTAGGGGTTAAAGCTACAGCTGACATTTGAACCTTCTTAAAACTTTTTTTTTTGTTTTTTTAACTTTATAATGTGTGCGTTTTGCACTGATGACCGATTCTCTAAGAAGTCTGTTTGTTTTCTGAATTTTCTCAGTATTCTTAACCTCAGTTCTCTCTGTGTTCCCCTCTGGTGTGTCCACCCCCTACTCCCCACCCATCATGGCTGCCTGCAGGCTCTCTCTCTCTCCTTCTGTTATTAGTACAGATGAAGCTAAAAGGCATTTCAAACAAGACATTAGTGACAGAGCTCTTTGTCCAGTTTTCACTTCATTTTCTGGTTGCTACGTTCAAGTTAATTCATTTTTTTGGCAATTAAGTACTTAAACAATGACTAAGATTTCATCACAACCAATCTATGTTACTTCCAGGTTCAGAACAATGCACCCTTTAGGAGAAAGAAAAAAAAACCTAAATTATTCTAGCATTCAATACTTAAAAATATAATAATAATAATCATAATAATAATAATAATAAACACCTACTTTCTTCAGAACTTGACGCTTCCTCCTTTTTCATCTCATTAGATTCTAATAATTCTGACTTCAGTTGGCTCAAATGATCCTCTAAGGGGCAGCTCCTCTTTGGAGTAGAGCTCAATGCAGTCACCTCTTCATTTGAACAGATGTATTGCGAGTCCTGCTCAAATTTAAGGTCTTCTTTCTTGACACTGCTAATAATTTCATTGTTTTGTGTGTCAGTCTCTTTTTTAGTGCCTGTAATCTCTAATTCACAATCATCCTCCTTTTTCATTCCGTCAGATTCTGACTTTGATTGGCTCAAATGATCCTGTAAAGGGCTGTTACTATTTGGAGTAGAGCTCAATGCAGTCACCTCTTCATTTGCACAGATATACTGTGAGTCCTGCTCAGACTTAAGGTCTTCTTTCTTGACACTGCTAATAATTTCATTGTTTTGTGTGTCAGTCTCTTTTTCAATGCTTGTAATCTCCCATTCACAATCTTCCTCTTTAACAATGGATCTCTGCTGCTGATGGTATGCAGTTTCCCATTCACAGTCATCTTGCTTAATGTCCACACTGGGACTGGTGAACAACTTACCTGGCCATTTCTCCTCTTTACTCCACTCTTCAGTAATCCCCCCTTCACTTGTAGGTGTCTTCTCCTCCATTCCTTAAATTTGTGTACCTGGAAATGGCAGCTCGGTTTCTTGTGCTGTAGAGAGATCAGGGTAGAAGGTATTCAGAGGTGAACCATAAGAAGCTACTAGACACAAGTTTCACCTTTTCAAACCAAATGCATTAATTTAAAGTGTAAGTGTTGCTAGCAATACATCTGGTATTCTAATAAGATGGGGCAGATTAGATTGTTCCAGCAACATCTATGGAACTTAATTCATTCCCTTTAAATGAAATGGTGGACTCAGAAATTTACAAATGCCACACTACACCACGGGAACAAATAGCAGCTCTTACAACTCTCTACTGCCAGTTATGACTACGGGGCAGGCATGATGCCTTGAACATGTATTAAGCCCCCTACACGTTAAATATTTTATTGCTATGTATTTCTTGAGATCTTCACAATGGTGACCTACGTGGTCAGAATACAGATTTGTTTTAACAGCTGGAATAAAGGTCATTCAGCCCAACAAAGCTCTGCAGTCCTGTCCACATAAATCTTCTAAAATAATATCAAGTCATGTTTTGAAAGTCCCTAAAGTCGTACTGTCTACCACACTACTAGGCAGCTTATTCCAAGTGTCTATGGTTCTCTGTGTAAAGATGAACTTCCCAATGTTTGTGTAAAATTTCCCTTAACAACTTTCCAACTGTGTCCCCGTGTTCTTGATGAACTCATTTTAAAATCACAGTCTCGATCCACTGTACTAATTCCCTTCATAATTAGTACATTTGTGAAGTGTAATGCATGTGTGATGTCTAGCTACAATGCTCCTTCATGAGTCGGCCATAGCTTTGGTTTAATGCAGAAACACTACATTTCTCTATGGCAGGGTGGTGTGTTACCTTCTTTTCATTTTTTGTGCTGGGTCATTACCAGCAGATGGTTTACAGCCTCAATGCAAATGAGTAGCTGCAGTGACATACTAAAAAATGTAAGAGACTACCAGACCTCACATAATGAGTGCTGTGCACATTTGGGGAGTCCTCTCTACCTGTCTTCTATCTGGACACAGTGCAGACACTGGAGGCGTATCTTAATGCCAGGTATTAATGTTATCTGGCCAAATCATACACAGATATAATCTAAAAATGAAGTAAATGTTAATTTCAGGTGTAAATTACCAAGAAGCCGAGGCTTGCATATCAGCTGTAGTCAGTAGCCCTATCTCTGTACAGTATATATAAAATCCAATGTCTGTCTGTCTGTCTGTCTGCTTTTCACAAGAGAACTACTTAATGAATTTAGACTGGGTTTTTTTCTAGAATTTGCTTGAACATTCTGATTGATTTTATGACTTCTTACATTGCACTAAGAATCATAGTTCGCTTGCAGGAGTCATATATTCGCGCTAATCTGAGACAGGGGAGGAGGAAGCATGATGTCAGGAGTGGGGAGCCGGGCCGGAGCCTCCTCACTGTCCTATTTCACTATTATGCAGGTGAAGCCATGGGGAACAGCTAATCTAAAATATAATTACAGGTAATAATACATTACATTTGCAGCAAACAGTGTGTAGGAGGTTAGAACAGGCATCCCGGGTGAGATGGGGAAATACACATTACCCAGACGGGGGGTCAGAGTGATGAAACTATACTGGCCAAAGGACCAGAGAAAACTGTGTCCAGCCGGCAGAAAATAATGGACAGACCAGCAACAGCTGGGAATCAAGAGTTGTTCCATTCCCTGGATGCTAGGTGGCAGTGGTCCTCATATGGGAGCCCAATTGGGACACCCGCAGGGATGCTTGGGATTCAGAGTATGGGAGTGCAGCCCGGTCAGGGTCCCTAAATATCACTAGAGGGCGCTGTCACAGGAAGTCCTCCCTACTTTTCATATGACTCAGAAGTGTTTCCCAGAGGATATAACATAATACCGGAAACACCCCTGGGTCCGACATAAAAGTGAGCATAATAATAAGCTGCATGGCAACAACTCTTGGGGAAATAGGAAATTAAGACCTAAACTATTTCACTTCCAGTTAAGACTATAAAATGACATCAAAAACTCAGAATCAGTGTCTCCATGATGGGACAGTTAACTTCGTAAGCTGGAATGTTAAAGGCCTGAATCATGAATTAAAGAGAAAGAAAGTACTTTCTCACCTAACAAGTCTAAATGCTAAAATAGTATTTTTACAGGAAACCCACTTACTAAGTAAGGATCAGTTCCGCTGCAAAAGACTGGACTGGCCAAATGTTCCATTCTAGTTTTACAAAGAAAACTAGAGGGGTGGGAATTCTCATACATAGAACAGTACCATTTGTAGCATCAGATGTAGTATTGGATCCTGAAGGGAGATATGTGATGGTCATGGGAGACTTATCTAACTGTAAAATGATTTTGATAAATGTTTATGCACCTAATGTTGATGATAAGGAATTTATACAAAATTTATTTGCATCCATTCCCAATCTGAACACTCATAAACTTATAATGGCTGGGGACTTTAATTGTGTTCTAAATCCACTTTTAGATAAGACTTCCTCCACAGGGGAACGGCAACTAACACCGCAAAGATAATTACAAAGTTTATAACTGATCACAACTTATCAGATCCCTGGAGGTTCTTAAACCCAAATTCAAGAACATATTCTTTCTACTCACCAGTACATCATTGCTACTCAAGGATTGATTACTTCTTTATAGATAATAACTTCTTGCCTAAGATTAAATCTTGTAAATACGATGCTATTGTTATTTCAGACCATGCTCCGATGATCTTGGAGCTGAAATTACTAAGCCCCATACACTCACCCCGCAGATGGCGCATCAACCGCTTCTATTAGCTGACGAGAATTGTACTGAATTTATATCCAAACAAATTGAATTCTTTCTAGAGACAAATACATCCCCTGAGATCTCTGCAGGAATACTCTGGGAAACTCTTAAGGCCTTCTTAAGAGGACAGATTATCTCATATCTTTCCCACAGAAATAAATCCGTAAGAAAGTAGCAGAGATAAAAAGCGAAATTACTAAAATAGATGAAGAACATGCCAGACTACCAAGCGAGACTCTACATAAGAGGAGGCAGGCTCTACATTCAGAATTAAACCTCTTGACAACTAAAGAAACTGAACAACTAATTTACAAATCCAGACATCATTATTATGAACATGGAGAGAAAGCTAATAAGCTTTTAGCGCAACAAATTCACAAGCAAGATGTACGCAACGCAATCTCGTAATTACTAACACTAACGGAGATAAAATCATGAACACAAAAATATAATGTACACTTTTAGAGACTACTATAAATCCCTATATACTACTGAGTTTAAAGAAGACAATATACAATCTAATGCATTTCTGGATACATTACAGATACCACAAATTGACGCTTTTAGTGTGGAGGAACTCGATAAACCTCTGTCATTATCAGAATTACTGGATGCTATAAAGTCACTCCAAGGTGGAAAAGCAGCAGGCCCTGATGGCTACCCTGCAGAGTTTTACAAGAAATTCTCCGCTCAGCTAGCTCCCTCCTATTAGCAACATTTACAGAAGCCAGAGATAACCAATCTCTTCCACAAACCTTTCGCCAAGCACTAATCACTGTCTTTCCAAAACAAAATAAGGACTTATTACAATGTGCATCATACAGACCAATTTCACTTCTGAATAACGACGTTAAAATACTCTCTAAAATCATAGCTAGAAGGATGGAGAAAGTGCTCCCCTCGTAATATCACAAGACCAAACTGGATTTATTAGGGGCCGACACTTATCTTCAAATCTTCGACGCCTGTTTAATGTAATATACTCACCAACTAAATCAAACACCCCAGAAATATTATTATCATTGGATGCAGAAAAGCATTCGACATGATTGAATGGAAATACCTTTTACTATTTTGGAGAAGTTTGGGTTTGGCCCGAACATTTGTGCATGGATTAAATTACTGTATACTAACCCAGAAGCTTCAGTTTGCATCAATAACATTTGCTCAGACTACTTTAAACTAGAACGTGGCACAAGACAAGGATGCCCTTTGTCACCACTGCTGTTTGCAATTGCCATTGAACCACTGGCAATACATTGTCGAAATACTGATCAGATAAAGGGGATTAGCAGAGAAGGACTGGAACAGAAAATCTCATTATATGCAGATGACATGGTACTGTATATATCGGACCCAGAAAATTCTGTGCCTGCAGTCTTAGCAGCACTCACAGAATTTCAAAAGCTCTCTGGTCTCAGAATTAATCTGAATAAAAGTGTACTCTTTCCGTGAATTCTCAAGCATATAATATTAGATTAGACACCCTTCCTTTTATCATTGCAGAACAGTTTAAATACCTGGGTAAACATCACAAGTAAACATAAAGCTCTTTATCAACAAAATTTGTCGTCTGCATGGAAAAAATTAAACAAGACTTGCATAGATGGTCAACCCTTCATCTCACACTAGCTGGAAGAATTAACACTGTTAAGATGAATATTCTTCCTAAGCTCCTTTTTATTTCAAAACATACCAATATACATTAATAAATCATTCTTTAAGCAATTAGATTCAACAATAACCTCATTTATTTGGAATTCTAAACATCCACGCATCAAAAGAGCGACCCTACAAAGACAAAAGGCAGAAGGCGGCATGGCTCTACCTAACTTCCAGTTTTATTACTGGGCAAATATACAGGCGATAAGAACCTGGACACAAATAGAAGAACATACACAGGCATGGACCGCAATAGAAGTAAAATCCTGCAGTACTTCTTTGTATTCCTTGCTCTGTGCTCCAATAAACACACGCTATCGGCAATACACTAATAACCCAATTGTGCTCCACTCACTTAGAATCTGGAACCAATGTAGAAAGCATTTTAAGACGGAGAAGCTTCTTCTGTGGCACCCTGCAAGAGAACCACCTCTTTCAACCCTCACAAACATATGCAGTTTTAATATCTGGAAAAATTTGGAATTAACTTGCTTAGAGATCTTTATATAGACAACGTCTTTGCATCCTATGAACAATTACATTCCAAATTTAACATTCCAGCTACAAATTTCTTTCACTATCTTCAAATCAGGAACTTTGTTAAACAGAACCTTCCAGATTTTCCTCATCTTGCACCCTCATCCACGCTGGAAAAATATTGCTCAATTTCAAGGAGTTAGACTCCATCTCTACAATATATAAAATCATTTTACAATCCCTTCCTTTCAAAGATCCAAGAGGACACTGGGAAAATGAGCTCTCAATTAATATATCAGAAAAGGAGTGGAAAGTAGCAATGCAGAGAATTCACTCAAGCTCCATATACGCAAAGCATACAATTATACAACTCAAAATTATATATCGAGCACATCTGTCTCGACTAAAACTCTCCAAAATGTTTCCAGGGCATGATCCAACCTGCGAACGTTGCAACCAAGCCCCAGCCTCACTGGGTCACATGTTCTGGGCCTGCACCAAATTAACATTATTCTGGACAAAAATTTTTAATTACCTCTCAGACAGCCTTGGACTCACAATCCCTCCTAACCCATTAACAGCTGTGTTTGGGGTTCTTCCAGAAGGGCTTAAAGTGGAGAAGGACAAACAAATTGTGATTGCATTCACTGCACTGTTGGCACGCAGACTTATTCTGATAAACTGGAAGAACCCACACTCTCCTCTTTAAGTCAGTGGGAAACTGATGTGTTATATTATTTAAAATTGGAAAAATCAAATACTCAGTTAGAGGATCTGTGCAGACTTTTATCAAAACATGGCAGGATCTAATCAGTAATATTTTAAAATAAGTTTATAAAGCACAGGGAATTTGTTGATTTAGGTATTTTACAAGCCTTAAATTTTACACGCTTTGGCTTGCTCTCTCTCTCAAGGGTGGGGATCGATCTGTTCTTAACATAATTCTTTTTTTGTAAAACTTGATTGCTATGTATTGATTGTAATAAAATTAATAAAAAATAAAAATAAAAAAATAAATAAAAGGGAGCCCGCTGCCACACATGGATGAGTCACAGTTGGGAGGCAGCAACACTCAACTGGATGACAGAGAGCCTGCACTGATAGTGTGTTGCCGCACCTACCACATGACAAACCACCAGAATTGTACTTATTATTCATTTATTGTATTTTTGGGGCTGATGACTGTAGAGAAGATTGGGATGAAGTGCCTGGAGAGAATTAAAAGCCTTTAATTGATTCCTAATAAGGTGTGGTGCTTTACTGTGTCTGTGGTTTGGGGCTCTCCTGTGCCCCCTTGTGGTTACGATTACAAGTGCTTATCTAACACCTTTACCTAGACAGTAGGGAGCAACTTCAACCACCACAATTGTGAAGCATCCACCTGGAAGATGTGACGGCGGCCATTTGTGCACCAGGACACTCAACACACATTAACTATTTAGTGGCAAAGAGGTGAGACAGGGTGATTAGGGTGGCATAAAATACAGCAGAACAACACAAAGAACTGGTTTAAAAGGAAATAAATAATCTGGTCAGCAAGGAGTTTTGATCTCAGTCCAAATAAAAACCTCTGGGATGAGCGGAAGTCTGCCATTGGTGAAGGGAACCCTGCGAGCATTTAAGAGCAGCAGAGGAGTGGCAGGAATGATCAGCAGAGAGGAGCAAGAAGCTTCTAGATGGCTACAGAAACAGTGGGGGGCTGTCATCATTACCAGTCTTAGGGAAAGGGGGTCTTTAATACTGATGTTACATTTTTTATTATTTTCTGGGAAACATATTGTACATACAAGTTAAACAGATTTGTTTTTCGTTGTGTAACTTTTAATCATCAGTGTATTTTAATAGGGTGTCAAAAGTCAGTACATTTCTAATTGTTTTTGAAGATATTACACAAGATATAACTGAAATACAAGGGTCCCAATAATATTGTTCACCAGTATATTCACTGAAGTCCTTGTCCAACTGCATTCTGAACTGCACCGACAAACTATGATGTTTAATGGGCCATGAGATGCTTAAATCATGTTTCACCATTTCTGTTCTAACAATAATTCTATTGTTGAAAGGTAGCTGATACTTGTCTTCGCTAGCTTTGAAACTGGCCCTAAATTGTAGTGGTACCACTCATAAAGGAGTAGCCATTATTAATATCGAAAAGGTAATGACTGAATTACAATGACTGAATAGCTTTTTAAACACACACAGAATGGCAGATGTGTGCAACTTCACCGTCCTTGTAAGTTACTGATAAACGGACCCCCGAGGACAAAATGTTTTTTCTTTCTGCTACTGCCATAATTTATCAAGGCTTGTAAATGCTGAGGACTTGGCAACACACGGTCAAAAATCAAAGCTGGAATGAGACACTTAATTATAGAAATAGAGAAATATTTTAAAATTCACGCATCCAAATGATTTGAGGCTCAGATTAGTAATCGTCAGTTCTTCACTTTTTATATTCCATTTCTTTCCAATTACTTTATTTAAACAGATGATGAACACACAGAGGGGTGTGTGAGATGGAGAGCAGGTGGCTCCTTTGTCATTTGCCTCTGATAAGCAGCTGGTTAAGAACACAAGGAGCAGTTAGGAATAGAGAATGGAGCGGATTAAGATGAAAAGAAGCAAGAAAGGTTGGGAATCTTTACAATCAAGCCAACCAAAATGAAGCACAAAATAACGTTGCTTAAGGAAGAATTGGCTTGTAATTAAGATGGATAGGCTGGCAGCCACTGTGACCCCCTTAGGACTAAACATGAGGACCCCTGGCTTGGTGTGTTACTTACGATACGTTGTCAGTTGTTGTGCTGAATAGCTTTGCATTTCTTTATTCCTAATTTCCACTCCCAGCCAAAGCTTGCCAAGCATATGTATAGCATGGCACTTTATGAGAGTTTTCATTTTTTGAGGGTCGTTGTAATTATTTTGACTTGTTTTGCTTTGTCTTAACTTAAACGGTCATGAAATAAACATTCAGCGCCAGGATAATTTATCCTTTCAGCAATTTCCTTTTTTTGTTGTTTAAGTTTCTTTGCAGACTGCAGTGTGATCGCCGTAAACCATTTGTCGTAAAGACGTAACCAACACTTCAGGGACGCCAATCATTACACCATATTTGATAACAGACACCCTTCATGTCAGGGGTCCTCGGTCACGGTCCTGGAGGTCCGCAGTGGCTGCAGGTTTTAATTCCAGCTAGTTTCCTAATTAGAAGACGGGCCTTGCTGATAATGACTTGGTATTGACCTGTTTGGCTTGTTTATTTATTTATAAAGCACTTTTAAAACAACATCAAGGCTGACCAAAGTGCTGTACTATAAAAAACCCAACATATCAGACACACAATAACCAAAGGGTAAAAGAAACCGAAATCCATAAGAGCTGAAGAAATTCATAATAAAAAGTACACAGATAGTCAACATGTCACAGTGGGTCAAAGGCCAGGGAGTACAAGTGCGTTTTTAAATACGATTTAAAGATAGCAAGTGAAGGAGCCTACCTGTTCCAGAGTTTTGGAGGCGCAACTGAAAAAGCCCGATCACCTCGGAGTTTGCATCGTGTCTTAGGAACAAGTAAAAGCGTCTGGTCTGCTCCATAACAATCGACCTTCTCTTTGTTTTTGTTTGTTATCCGTCCGCGGACGTATTTGTATTCTCCGTAAGAGAGCTCTAACATTTGTCAGTCAGTCAGTCATTGCCCAACCCGCTATATCCTAACTAGAGGGTCAAGGGGGTCTGCTGGAGCCAATCCCAGCCAACACAGGCCGCAAGGCAGGAAACAAACCCCGGGCAGGGCGCCAGCCCACTGCAGGGCACACACACCAAGCACACACTAGGGACAATTTAGGATCGCCAATGCACCTAACCTGCATGTCTTTGGATTGTGGGAGGAAACCCATGTAGACACGGGGAGAACATGCAAACTCCACGCATGCAGGGAGGACTGGGGAAGTGAACCTGGGTCTCCTAACTGCGAGGCAGCAGCGCTACCCACTGCGACACCATGCCGCTATGAATTGTGTCAACATAAACCTCTAAATCCTTTTCACAGGTTACTTCTTGCATGCCAGTGTCTCCCATCTTGTATTTATAGTTGATGTTCCTGTTGCCTACACGTAGCACTTGGCACTTTTCTACATTAAGTTGCATTTTCCAAGCGTTCACCCAGTTCTTAAGCTTGTTGAGGTCTTTCTTAATTGTTTTGCTGCCTCCTCAGTGTCCACCAAAGCTGCAATTTTAGTGTCATCTGCAAATTTCACGAGTTTACTAACTTTACCAGAATTAATGTCATTAACACAAATGACAAAAACTAACAGACATTCGACCGAACTGTGAGGGGCTCCTCTGATGGCTTCTGATTTCTGCTGAGTTGTGCTGGGACTGCAACTAGATACCCATTTTCAGCTAGAAATGGGACAGGCATACAGTTTTCTGATCGTTCATAAATGGTTCAGAAACGGTTAGAAGTGACTTTGTAACGATTAGAAATGAAACAAGATTTAAGCTTTGAACAGAACTTCTCTTAAATAACAACTGTTCTAATTTTTGCTATTTTAATATTTCTTTTTGTGTAACCTGTTTGTCTTTGAATTTTAAGTAAAACTTCCAACCTTTCCATCCATTACCCAACCTGCTATATCCTAACTACAGGGTTACGGGGGTCTGCTGGAGCCAATCCCAGCCAGCACAGGGTGCAAGGCAGGAAACAAACCCTGGGCAGGGCGCCAGCCCACCGCAGGGCACACACACACACCACGCATACACTAGGGACAATTTAGGATCCACCTAACCTGCATGTCTTTGAACTGTGGGAGGAAACCGGAGCACCCGGAGGAAACCCACACAGACACGGGGAGAACATGCAAACTCCACACAGGAGTGAACCCGGGTCTCCTATCCACTGCGCCACCCTAACAAAAACTTTTAAAAACAAAATATTTTGTCTTTTGAATCATTTCGACATGTCAGGCTTTTGTTGAATCCCATTTTTTATGTTAGAGCCGCAGAACTTTGGTAATTTTGGGAAAACGCAGCTACATTTTTGTCAATAACTGCCAAGAAGTTCACATGAAAGTGTAGCTCTGCTGAAAAAATCCAAAATTCAACACACAAAAATAGCAAAACAACAAACTTCACACTTTCATATCTGTGTTACAACTTCCTCAATACAATACAATTTATTTTTGTATAGCCCAAAATCACACAAGAAGTGCCGCAATGGGCTTTAACAGGCCGTGCCTCTTGACAGCCTCCCAGCCTTAACTCTCTAAGAAGACAAGGAAAAACTCCATAAAAAAAAAAAAACGCTATTAGGAAAATAAAAATGGAAGAAACCTCGGGAATGGCAGTTCAAAGAGAGACCCCTTTCCAGGTAGGTTGGGCGTGCAGTGGGTGTCAAAAAGAAGGGGGTCAATACAATACAATACGATACACAGAACAGAACAAATCCTCAATACAGTATAAAAATAAAAATCCTCCTCTTCTGTTTTTCAAATGTGACAGTTTAATGAAAAGATACTGAAAACTGTAACTTAAGACGTAACAAAAAGATGACAGGGAGTGCAACGTTTTTACTTAAAAATACAGAGACAAAAAAATTATAAAAACGTTAAATTAAATTAAAGAGAAACACATTTGGCACATCAAAAAATAAATGAGTGGTTTCACATTTTGATTTTTAATAAATTAGCAAATTACTTTTGTCATTTTGGGCTATTCAGATTGATGGAAAAAAATGGCAAATATATCCGTTTTAAATTAAATCTATTAAACAATGAAGTGTACAGAAAGTAAAGTGGTCTGAATACTGTGCAAACTCAGAGCACAGTGAGTAACAACATCAGAAGCGTAATATAAAACACTGAAAGTGAGAACATCAGACACTTAATAGAAAGCTATGGGGAGAAGCAGTGGTGTATTTAGGAGCGGGTGGAGAGGGTGGTCCGCCCGGGCGGCACATTTTTGGGGGCGGCTTTATTGGCCAAATTGCTCAGTACAACTTGTGTGTAAGCAGCAAGATTCGAAAAAGATATCACTCGCGAATGAAAAAAAAGTAGAATTCTCTGATTTGTATCCAGAAATGCTTCAAAAATAATTTTCAGACTGTCCTTCTGGGACGGCATCACACACAGCAGTTGACATTTATGAGACAATAACAAACATAAACATTACACCGATAATTTCTAGTTATAAATTTTACAATTTATAATTTTGTTATCCATCCAAATTTGTTCTTGCTTTGCGCAGAAAACATCCCCACCTATCACTTGTACACTGCACTGGTTCTGGTTTTCGCAGCGTAATGAAATTAAACTAATAATTAGAATAAGAGCTTATCAGTGCGTCTATACTATATTCTTGTCTAATTGAAGCTTATAAATAAGTATATGTGAAAACGTATTGATGTTTCCCTATTAATAGATACATATATGCACATTTTATCTTAATTTTTCTCTATACGTCATTAAAATTTTCTATTTAAATTGGTTAACATATTCAAATATGATGAGGGCGGCAAATTGAAGCACCGCCCCGAGAGGCACGGACTCTATAGCCACGCCACTGTGGAGAAGTAAACTCCAATACTCAATGTAAGGATACTCGGAGGGCCAAGGACTTAAACAGGCTTCATCTACTAGATGCATATTTCCTACTCCATTGATACTGGATGGGTACAATTGTGTGGAAAGTAACAAGCAGCACGAGTAACATTTGCATATAATTAAAATACATATAACACTGGAGTTCCACAACTGTCTACTGGATTTATAGTCTTCTAATCCACTGCTAAAGGTTTGCTAAAACTCTGCGTAGATGATGCAGTAACGAGCAGCACTAACGAGATATGCAATTGAAGTTCCGGAGCGGCCCCGAGCGCCGGCCTCTTTAGTGATGTCCTTCATAAAGATACTCTGCTCTTACCTCCTGTACAGTTTTCTAATTAACTCATTTGTTAAAGAGGAACATTACTTCGGGTTAACCATTGCAAAAGCCGGCACTTTTAACATAAACAAACATTTTCTTTAACAAAAAGTACTTGTGTGGCTTGAAATGAAAAGTTCCATTTTAATTTACTTAGGGTTGACATGGAAACCTCATCCTATACAGTCAGACTGTGCGCTTGATGAACACACGTATCAGTAGCGGAGCTGACGAGGTCTGCAGCTCCAAGATGGAGGTTCTGCTAACGTGCCTGTCAGAATCGAATGTGTGTGGATGAAAATGACCTCCTAGCCGCAGCCTGGTAACGTCACGACCCCCTGAATATCATTCAAATGCCGCGGCATTTCTACATTTTTAGGATTATTCCAGCTCGAATATTTGCTATCGACAGTGCGTTCAACCTAACATTGTGGTAATTCGACGTGATACTCCGATAGATTTTGATCCTGCAAACTGTACGGAATAATGCTATAAAATGGATAGAAAGGAAACAGAGTGAGAAATGCAAGCTTCGTTGTAAATCTGGGGTAACACACGCAAGATCATCTCGATGTTATAGCGATCCACTCGAATGTCCAGATTAAATACGAGAAGCACAAAAAGCAAGTCGGCGGGGCTACTGCACAAGCGGATACCGCAAATGTATTTCTCAATGTGTTTTAGAGAAAGCCACACAAAGTCTTTACAAGCAATAAAATCATAGGGGCGAAAGCCTTCACATCGAAGTTCAATTTGATTTAGTAGGGAAGCATTAAGCACAGCACAGATAGCGGAGCTGCTTTCCACCTGAATCTCAAATCAGTCATCAGCTGCTCCAAACATCTGACTCTCCCGTCTATTTTACTGGCTATAACATTTTGGTTATATTTTAATACATTAACATTTTTTATAATGTAGTATTTGATAATATTTAAAGCGATAACGTCTTGCCCGTGCGTTGTGGCACTTCACAGGAAACTTGTCATCCCCTCACTTCTGAATATTGATTTGTCCAGGCGGATGAAAACTTCTCACGACTTTTCCAACGAGTCCCCCTAAGGCACAGCTTCATTCTCTCATTTGCCGTATACTTTGTAAGATGGGGATGTGCGTCGTAGGTCACGATACTATAAAGTAATAATTACCAATCAATCGGAATAATAACAGCTCCTATAAAAGCTGTAGTCAGACATATTCGTATCAATGACTCCACGACACTAATGACATGTGCTGCTAGTCTCGAACACATTCGTCACATCGGACAATGCCGGGGAAATGGTCAACACGTCCTGAGCTCAGGGGCTACAGTCTGTTCATTTAAAGGCGATACTCTCAGTCACAATTGCTATTTTCACTTCGTTCCCGCTCGCTCTCGTTTATCAAGTAAAAGAACTGTACATACCTTTTCTTTTCGTGGGCTCTGCTTCTTTCTTCTGATTTCACGCAGTAAGCTCACTTGTAACACAGTCCATTCCCTATTTCGAAGATAGTTTACTAATACTTCCTTATCTTCAGTTTTTAATAGCAGTTTTTACAGTCTGTGGCACATTACTGCCATCTACTGTACTGGGGGATGTTCAGTGTTATTATACTTATAATCAGACCTGTTCTTTTTGAAAAATATAAGTTCTGTGCTTTGTTACATGCATTACTAGCAGCGAATATTCGTGAGACAATCAGGGCCGGATTAAGATGAAATTGGGCCTGATGCTGCAGCGCAAAAAAGGCCTATTTTTTCTCGCCATTGGTGCTTGTGCATTCGAAACTCACCATACATGCACACTCAGACCGACCAAGGAGCCTTAATTGCTTGTGATGCAACCAGCCAGCCTTTATTGAACATAAATAATAATAACGACGTAGTATCGTAACAACTCGAGATTAACATCAAAATATGTAACACTAGCAAAATACCCGCGCATCGCAGCGGACAAGTAGTGTGTTAAAGAAGTAATGAAAAAGAAAAGGAAACATTTTGAAAATAAAGTAACATGATTGTCAATGTAATTGTTTTGTCACTGTTATGAGTGTTGCTGTCATATATATATACACACACACACACACACACACAAACATATATATACATATGTACATATATGCATATACACACACATATATATATACACATACATATATATACACACACATACATCCACATATACATACATATATACATGTATATACATATCTACACACATACATACACACACACAAACATACTGTACATACACATATACACTCACCTAAAGGATTATTAGGAACACCATACTAATACGGTGTTTGACCCCCTTTCGCCTTCAGAACTGCCTTAATTCTACGTGGCATTGATTCAACAAGGTGCTGAAAGCATTCTTTAGAAATGTTGGCCCATATTGATAGGATAGCATCTTGCAGTTGATGGAGATTTGTGGGATGCACATCCAGGGCACGAAGTTCCCGTTCCACCACATCCCAAAGATGCTCTATTGGGTTGAGATCTGGTGACTGTGGGGGCCATTTTAGTACAGTGAACTCATTGTCATGTTCAAGAAACCAATTTGAAATGATTCGAGCTTTGTGACATGGTGCATTATCCTGCTGGAAGTAGCCATCAGAGGATGGGTAAATGGTGGTCATGAAGGGATGGACATGGTCAGAAACAATGCTCAGGTAGCCCGTGGCATTTAAACGATGCCCAATTGGCACTAAGGGGCCTAAAGTGTGCCAAGAAAACATCCCCACACCATTACACCACCACCACCAGCCTGCACAGTGGTAACAAGGCATGATGGATCCATGTTCTCATTCTGTTTACGCCAAATTCTGGCTCTACCATTTGAATGTCTCAACAGAAATCGAGACTCATCAGACCAGGCAACATTTTTCCAGTCTTCAACTGTCCAATTTTGGTGAGCTTGTGCAAATTGTAGCCTCTCTTTCCTATTTGTAATGGAGATGAGTGGTACCCGTGGGTCTTCTTCTGTTGTAGCCCATCCGCCTCAAGGTTGTGGCTTCACAAATGCTTTGCTGCATACCTCGGTTGTAACGAGTGGTTATTTCAGTCAAAGTTGCTCTTCTATCAGCTTGAATCAGTCGCCCATTCTCCTCTGACCTCTAGCATCAACAAGGCATTTTCGCCCACAGGACTGCTGCATACTGATGTTTTTCCCTTGTCACACCATTCTTTGTAAACCCTAGAAATGGTTGTGTGTGAAAATCCCAGTAACTGAGCAGATTGTGAAATACTCAGACCGGCCCGTCTGGCACCAACAACCATGCCACGCTCAAAATTGCTTAAATCACCTTTCTTTCCCATTCTGACATTCAGTTTGGAGTTCAGGAGATGTCTTGACCAGGACCACACCCCTAAATGCATTGAAGCAACTGCCATGTGATTGGTTGATTAGATAATTGCATTAATGAGAAATCGAACAGGTGTTCCTAATAATCCTTTAGGTGAGTATACATATATATATATACACATACATCCACATATATACACACATATATATATATATATATATATATATATATATATATATATATATATATATATATATATATATATATATATATATATATGTGGTCCCCGGCCGGGCTCCGCCCAGGAAGACCAGAGGAGGGCTTGTGCCTCCTGCAGACCAAGAGGGGGCTTTCGTCCTGGTTATACTGGAGGCCTCGGGTAGAGGGCTTGGAAGCCCAGCCCTGTAGGGACCCGTGGCCACCGCCAGGCGGCACCCCAGTACCTGATCATCCCAGGATCCTGGTGTGGCGGAAGTGCCGGGGGGAAGACGACAGGGGACACCCGGACGGCTTCAGGGTGAGCAGCCGGCACTTCCGCCACACTGGGGTGTGTCTAGGACTGATTGCCAGGAAGCAGCTGGAGCCCATCCGGGTTAACATAAAAGGGTCCGCCTCCCTCCAGTCATTGACAAGAGTCGGGTGGAAGAGTGGCAACGTCTGGAGGAGGAAGGAGGCGGTGGGAAGAAAAGAGAGAGAGAAAGAGAGAGAGAGAAAAGGAAAAGGAGAAAAGAGAAGGCATTGGATTGGCCTGGACTGAGAGGGGGGTTGGTGAGCAGAGTTGTACACAATAATGGAAAATAAACCAGTGATTGTGGGTGACATGAACATGTCTGCCTGTCTGTGTCCGGGGCGAGGTTCACAATATATATATATATTATACATATGTACATATATTCACACATACATATACACACACACGTATATATATATATATATATATATATATATATATATATATATATATATATCCATATCCTTTGGGGGGCAAGCAGCTGTTGATGGGCGTGCTAGAATCCATCGAGGAAGAAAATGAAAAACATTATTTGTACAAAATCTTAATTTATCTATCCATTCCTAAATAATTAAATGGGCAGGCTATTTCGTATCAGTGCAATACGCTGCTTGTTAAAACAGATGACTTCCGCTCTTACGTGCACGTAGTGCTGCGTAGGCATTATGAACTATCGTATCTGTTCAAGTTCTATTTAAATTTTAAATATAAGTAATTTTTATTTAGTCGACAGAAATATCTTTGGTAGGAATGCAAGTTAAATTTAGTCATCATTTCATAAATGTTTCTTCACCATAGAAATGTAAAGACTAAACTCAACTTACATTCCTACCCAAGACACTTCTGTCGACTAAATAGAACCTACTTATATCCAAATAGAACTTGAAAAGATACATTTTTTCAAATCTGAGTCTGCATTTTAGATTGACTTAACGCGCACTACATCGAGCCCCGTGCTATTGTGCTCTGGCCTGCCTGCCTCAATAAGTCACCGTCGCTTCGCTCTTACTTTTTTACTGTTCATTTAATCATGGGCCTCTCTACAGTTTTGTTTATTTTCGGGTTGTAATGTTCATTAAATTTATGTATCATCTGGTCCATTGGCGGACCGTGCATCTCATACCTAGGCCTTCAGTTCTGCTTCGTCTGAATCAACCCGCCCCTCTAAAACTAATTTCTGGTTATAAAAACCATCTTAATATGCAGAAATACAGTATAAAGAGCCACTGCATCGCAGATAACTCCTATAGCCACAATAAATGCCTTTATTGAATAGACAAACCAGGGGTGAATAAATTCCTTTCTACTGCAGCCATAGCCGCGACACACATAAAAAACATCAATAACAACTCATAAACTTGCAATATTATTTAGGAAAATCTCAACATTTTACTCACCAAAAATTCGGATTATTTGTAAACAAAATCCATCCTCCTCTCTTTCCTCAAAAACAGTTCAATCACTCTGTCGTACGGATTATCCGTGCGCCTCAGTTCCATCAGAAAGCCCCTTTCTATCGCCATTGAAGCTAATGCTGAAAGTCGAACCTGCGGCTTCTATCCAATCAATGGGTCTAAATACGGTGACGTCGCCATACGCCTGCTAGAGGGCCCTACTGACACCAACTCAAAATCTGATTGGTTTGAAGCAACAGGTTAATCGACATTTATTCTGTGTTAGAGTGCCTGCACAACTGATTGTGAAGGCCTCTCTGCCTGGAAACAAATGATGGCTGAAATGTGATTGGTTAAATGCTTTAATACGAAAATACATGACTGGAAGCAGCACAACCATCGGAAAAGCTATGAAAGGAAGTGGACAGACTATTTGGAATTATTTAATAAGTATTCATGGACAAAATATAATTAACATCAGTTTGTGATTCAGATATTTTTACTTATTAATATGCTAAGCACAGTCCTTTACCCGCGAATATTTACCTTATATGGGCAGGCACTCAATTACGTGGGAGGCATGACGATGCGAGATGCAACTCCGCCTCCCACGGCCAGGGAGCTGCAGTCTATTACAGTATATGGACGAAAAAATAGGTTCCAGTTATGGCCATCACGTGTAGAATTTCAAAATGAAACCTGCCCAACTTTTGTAAGTAAGCTGTAAGGAATAAGCCTGCCCAATTTCAGCCTTCTACATACACGGGAAGTTGGAGAATTAGTGATGAGTGAGTGAGTCAGTCAGTGAGGGCTTTGCCTTTTATTAGTATAGATCAACATTTGTAGAAGGACAAATTTTTATATTAGTATGAGAAGATAGCAAATTAACATAAGGAGCCATAAAAAGTAATTAAAAGCTTCTAAAACATTAGATTAAGCATAAAATAGAATGTTAAGCAAATAATATAGGTCAAGCAAATAGTTAACTAAAAAATCAGTTATATTGCATTATTTTTTAGGCTTACAGTAAAATTTAAAACCAGCTTTGGACAGGATAAGAGTTTGAGAACACCTGTGATTCAAGGCTAGGAAGCGACAACACAGAGAAGACAACTCTGAAACGCTCGTATCGAAAAAGCAGCTGGGTTGATGAATCAGCAGAAAGGCAACAAAAGGCTTTTGCTGTAAGCAGGGTCACACTGACATAATGCATGAAGAGAAAATCTTAGTAAATGCAGGCATTAGCAAAAATATTAGGAGAATATATTAGCAATTAACTTTAGTGTAGAAATTAAGACAAATCAAGCATGCCAAGCAATGATTAAATGAAAGCACATACCATATTTCTTTTTTATTAAAAGCTTAAGCTTCAGGTCACTATTATAAAAAGTTTGGAAGGTTTAAGAAAGAAAATGATGAGAGGAAACCCATATATGGAATTGAAGCCTTGGCCAGTTAGAGAAAATGGGAACAGCATAGAAAAATAACAAATTCCACGAGGGGGCCAGTGATAGGAAAAATAAGGACATAATAAGGGTTCCCATGGAAACTCAAGGTTCGGCCGGACAGGAGTGGAAGGGAGTCAGAAAAGATCGTAAATGACATAAGAAAAGCCCAAAGATGGTAAGAGGAAGCCATCCACCCAGTCTTAGACCAATCAAAATAAGCCAAACAGACACCAAGAGGAATAATGGACAGTAAAACCAGGTGCAGAATGAGTTAATCGAAAGAGGCCAAAATGATAAGAAATTGTTATAAAAACTTCAATTGCTGTAATGTTCGGGGCTCGATCTCATTCGGCCGAATTGGGTTGAGTCCGTGTTGTTGATTTATTGCAATAAAGCCTTAAAACTCTGTCTGTCTATCTCGAGTCCTAATAGCCTTCATTTTTAGGTAAAAAGCCTTCTGATGATGAATTTTTCGCCACAACACATTCAATAGCAATTGTCTGAAAGTGCACTTAATGCAGAAAACCTAACAATGAAATACAGAAAATTTCACACTTCTTTTACGAAACAGAGTAAGAAAAAATGAAATTGCAGAGATATTGGGTCAAAGTTACTCAGTTCAGGCTCTTGAGGGTAAAAATTTGTCCACGAAGCCGCGGGCTGGCTTTTAGTTTTACCTTTACAGATAACCATTTAAATAGCCATCGATCTTTACTGTACAACTAACTTTCAAGGTGAAAAATTTACTATGTTGCACTTACCAAACAATAAGAAAGTGGCAAGAATCCCCAAGATATTGCAAAAAATGCAGCTATTACTAAGTAAACTATTTAACGTAAAATTGATAGCATTAACTTGAAATCTTTGGTTAACAATAAACACAACGTTATAGTTACGTCACAGCGCAAAGAACAATAGTAACTGTATAATAAGTAACGCTGTGTTTAGGCGTCCAAAGGTCGGACTCCAAATTTCATTCTAAGAATTATTTTAAGATTAATATAGCAAAGGAAAACTGTTCAGCTTCCAGAAAATTTTCGTCTGTTTTCATCTGGGCCTATTTCGGGAATGGGCCTAATGCTGCAGCATCAATAGCACCCACCCACAGGCTGGAGCTTGATTGCAGTGTTTGCAGGTTGGATCTTGCCCTGGAAACATTTTGGACAATTTTAAATGAGATAGATGTGCCTGATAAAATATTTTAAGTTGAATAGTTGAATGCTTTGCACATATGGAGCTCGAGTGAATTTTCTGCTTGGCTGCCTTCTACTCCTTTTCTGAAATGTTGAGTGAGAGATCCTGATTCCACTGAAAGGAAGGGACTTTAAAATGCCTTTATGTATTACAGAAATGATGTCTGGGTCTTCAAAACTGATCAATGTATCTTCTGGAATAGAAGTAGGTGGGAGGTGAGGACAATTGGGCAGATTTTATTTAGCAAAGTTTCTAATTTGGACATAATGGAAAAATTGTGTTGATGGGAGATTGAATTTGGAGTGTAATTGTTCATAGGATGCAAAAACATTATTTATATACATACTGTATCTCTAAATGATTTAATCCCCTACATTTTCCAAACATTAAATACTGCATATGTTTGAGATGATAGAAAAAGGTTGTTATTATGTAGAGGTGCCACAGATAAAAGCTTCTCTAACTTGAAGTTCTTCTTACATTGGTTTCATATTCTGAGTGAGTGAAGGTACAAAGCAAGTAATATAAAGAAGTACTGCAGGATTTAATTTCTATTGCAGACCAAGCTTGTGTATGTTCATCTATTTGTGTTAATGTTCTGGTTTTTATAGATTGTATGTTTGCCACCCAGTAATAAAATTGAACATTAGGTAGAGCCGTGACACCTTCTGATTTAAGCCGTTGTAGGGTCACCTTTTAGATGTGTGGATTTTTCAAATTCAATGTGAGAGAGGCCTTCAGTTGCTTAGAAGTTTCCCTGCAGTCCTTTGTGACCTCTCCGACTATTACACGCCTTGCTCTTGGAGTGATCTTTGTTGGTCGACCACTCCTGGGGAGGGTAACAGTGGTCTTGAATTTCCTCCATTTGTACACAATCTGTCTGACTGTGGATTGGTGGAGTCCAAACTCTTTAGAGATGGTTTTGTAACCTTTTCCAGCCTGATGAGCATCAACAACATCTCTTTTATGAGGTCTTCAGAAATCTCCTTTGTTTGTACCATGATACACTTCCACAAACATGTGTTGTGAAGAGCAGACTTTGATAGATCCTGTTCTTTAAATAACACAGGGTGCCCACTCACACCTGATTGTTATCCCATTGATTGAAAACACCTGACTCGAATTTCACCTTCAAACTAACAGCTAATCCTAGAGGTTCACATACTTTTGCCACACACAAATATGTAATAGTCGATCATTTTCCTCAATAAATAAATGACCAAGTATAATATTTTTGTCTCATTTGTTTAATTGGTTTCTCTTTATCTACTTTTAGGACTTGAGTGAAAATCTGATGATGTTTTATGTTATATTTATGCAGAAATCTAGAAAATTCTAAAGGATTCACCAACTTTCAAGCACAACTGTAGGACAAAAGGTTAGGGAGGATATACTTCCTGCCAAAGTAAGATAGAGGGTAGACCATCTATGCATGTGTTGTTTAACTTTGTCCATGCAAACAAAAAAAATGTGTTGATAAAGAGCTTTATATTTACTTGTGATGTTAACCCATAGGTATTTAAATTGATCTGCAATGATGAAATGGAAACAGCACACGTTTTTTCAAACTAATTCTGAGTCCAGATATCTTTTGAAATTCTGCTAGAACAGTTAGGGCTGCAGGTGTTGTGGAGAAATCTTCCGAAAAAACAAGCAGAGTCTTCAGAAAGGTAGTCAGAATTTAAGACTTTATTGCACAGCATAGAAAACAATTGCAGAGCACATAAAGCCTGTCTCAGTTCATGAAGTGAGCCCCGAGTGTCCTGAGAGCCCCAAATATATTACAATTCTTATCATAAAATGCCCCCCTTCCAGACTTGTTTCCCAACATCTACTGTATAGAGTTTCCCATGATGTTTTCTCCACTCAGCACCTTAAACCCATAACAATCACCTGGTCTTCCAGACTTTCTCATAATAATATTCTTGCCCCAGAAGACATCCCCATAATAGTCTTCTTCCTGATAAACCTTCTCATAACAATATTTTTGCTGGCAGGACATATTTGCCACCCGGAGGTGAGCATCACCTGATTACCCCTCCCTTCATTCTCACAGTCTAATCCTGAGCTGTTAAAATTGATGGCCTTTCAGTTGTTAATCGATTCTTAACAATTAAGTTGGGATCAGAAGGACCCATATATGAAAACTGGACTGCCTAATTATTAATTCAATAAATGCTTACTTGTTGCACTAGCATCCTGCAAGGCTAAGGCTAACATAATAGGTGACTGTGCCAGTGAACGGCAGCGCACAGCTTCACTGATAACAGCCAAGCTGCAGGCAGCCTTGACATGGCCTTAATGCTTGAGACAAAGAAGGAAAAAGACAAGCCTTTAGCAATTGCTTCTTTAAGCTAACTAATATGTGCTACTGTATCTTTTTCATAATACATTGTATTTTAATTTTATTGCCTAAGGTATAGATGAGCCCTAATACTTCTAAATGTAATTTAACTGTTTATATATTTATAATGCTAGCTTGAGAGCTTGTCTTTTACTCACACAGGCAAAGGCCCTGAATGCAGTTTGTTTGATCTTCTGTCAGTAAGAAGCTCGGCATCTGCATTTCTCAAAACAATGTTTGCCTGCTTGCTTCCTCTGAGCGCATGATGACCTTGTTTCACAACTTGGCTCACAGAAACTCAAAACAAAGCAAGTAAGAAGGACAGGTGGGCAAGAGGCCTCTCTAAAAAAACTAATGGTGTCCTTTTAAATTTGTTTCAGGCTTAGACTTTTCATAGCTAAGAGCACTAAAACTAATAATGCAGAGCACTGATGCTTGATCAAAATTCTCAACACAGGCACAGAGTTTTGTGGATCTGATATATATAGTACCATATCATCTGCATATAGTGATATTTTCTGTTCAAGTCCTTCTCTGAAAATCCCCTTTATCTCTGATGCATTTTGAAATTGAACAGCCAATGGCAATTTACAAATAGCAGTGGTGACGGGGGCAGCCTTGTCTAGTACTGCATTCTAGTTTGAAGTAGTCTGAAATAATATTGTTAATACAAACTGAAGCTTCTGGACTGGTATACAGTAGTTTGATCCATACACACATGTTCGGGCCAAACCCAAATTTATGCAATGTGGTGAATAGGTAAACCCAAAGATAACATGATCTCCAGAGTGTTAGACTATATGGGTGAATATATTACATTAAACAGGCGTTGAAGACTAGAAGCCAAATGTCTACCTTTAATAAATCCAGATTGGTCTTATGATTTTACTGAAGGGAGCTTTTCTCAATCTTTCTAACTAGGACTTTGGAGAGTATCTTAAAAGCATTATTCAGAAGTGAGGTTGGTCTGTATGATGCACATTGTAATAATTCCTTATTTTTCTTCGGAAAAACAGTAATTAATGTGGAAGGAAGAATTGTTTTGTCTGTGGCTTCTATAAATGTTGGTAATAAAAGGGGAGCTATCTTAAATGCATATTTTTATCAAATTCAGCAGGGTAGCCTTCAGGACCTGGGGCCTCATGTATAAACGGTGCGTACGCACAGAAACGTTGCGTAAGAACTTTTCCACGTTCAAATCGCGATGTATAAAACCTACACTTGGCGTAAAGCCACGCACTTTTCCACGGTACCTCATGCCTTGTCGTACGCAAGTTCTTCGCTCGGTTTTGCAAACTGGCGGCACCCAGCGTCAAAGCAATGGTACTGTTCTTGTGTGGTTACACCTTATTTTCCTGACGCGGCTTTATAAATACACAGAAACTAGCCGCATATTGTTTATTAGTGTAATGCATCTGATTGTAATTAACTTGTAACAATATAATGGTAGCGGGAACAGCCATAGTATTCCAAATACCATAACTGCTTTAGCATTGTTACTCTCACTTCTTCTTCTTCTTCTTCTTTCAGCTCCTCCCGTTAGGAGTTGCCACAGCGGATCATCTTTTTCCATATTTCTCTCACTGCACCACTCAGAGTATTTATATCACTGTATCTGAGTGTGAATCACAGTAGCAGCTGATTGGAAAGAGAATTATTGATATACAGCTTCAAGGACACGCTGTCTCAGCCACTGCAAAATGTTTTAAAGCCTTTCCTGTACGGACCTCGCGGTTCAGAAACAGAAACGATATCATTTATAAGGTGAAATTCAGCAAAATATGTTTATTAAATTATACAGATAAAACTTTAACTTCATTTAAATAATCTATATTCTTCACTGGGAGTGTCGTATGATAGAATAATTAAACATGTACTACGAAGATATTTCAATGTTCTTTAAACGTTTTGAAGAATCGGCGCTAAGCTTACAGATGGCTTAACTTCTATTACAGAGCTGATTGTGTGGCGATCGGTTACTTGGGGAAAGAAAAGCACTGACTGCAGTGACGGCTACGCCAATATATATTGAATATAAAACAGAAAGAGAAAATAACAACACAGCTAAAAACACAGCGACAAATTTCGGCAAAAGTTAAATGCTTGTGTCATGAGCAAGTGGCGCCTATCCAGTTTCTTCAACGGACATAGCCATCCACTGCGCATAAGCTACCTTACTGACGGGCGGGCGGGCGAAGGAACCACCGATTCTTCCTCTGCCCAGTGCCACCACAAGCCTAGAGCCGCCCCGGAGTACTGCTGCAATCAATTATTTCATCGAAGTGAAACACATGTTTAATAACGTGCTTTAACTCCTATCATCATGAAAATTATATCACGTATACATCTCAGTAATTTAGTTTTTTTAGAGAACTGTAATATCACGAATGTAATGGACTCTGTGTCCAGTTGGAGGAAGAGAGCCAGTTTAAAAAGCAAGTAGTGATTCACACACATAGGCACATAGAAGATCAAATACAAAACAAAGCATTTAACGTGCTACTTTAATTACGATGTGATTTGAGAAACTGGTTAATTAAACGATTTTAAGATGAAGTTTATGATGTTCTACTGTACTTCAATGACAAAATAAACTACGTGATTAAAGTGGAAATGTCGAGATTGAAGTTGACATTTCGTGCTTTTTTCCCCACCATGTGCCTTTTTTCTCTGTACCCTAATAAGCTTTCATATGACACTCAGACAGTGGGCTACAACTCGGCTTTTCACGGCGACTTTGATATGTGACTTCTTTTTTATTTCCGGCACTGTGCGATTTGTGAATGTGAGCTTTCAAGTTTCTCCAACACGCTATGCCACTCGATCAACTTCCTTTTGTTGATTATACCACGGTTTATTTGAACAAATAGAATGTTTTTCCTTTGCCTCCACTTGGTATTCGCTGAAATTCTTATATTCCCACCCTCCCCCCGTGTGCTTTTCCTATTGTCTTTTCACAGAAGGCTGCGCTTAACGGCGATTTATATTGATTTGCATATTCAAATAGGCGTAATTCTGGGAGGATTTGGGGCGTTACATAATGCTCGTGCACGAGCGTTAGTTTTCACGCTGGTCGGGATTTATGTAGCGGAAGAACGTGGAAGTTGGAGTACGCACAGATTCCTGCATCTGGATTTTTCTGTGCGTAAGCACATTTCGGCTTTTGTGCTTACGCCATGTTATAGTGCGAGTTCTACGCACGGCGTTATACATGAGGCCCCTGGTGATTTGCCACTCTGAAGTGAGTTTAAAGCGTTTAGTAATTCCTGACAGTGTCACAGGTTTATCTAATTCCTCTGCACTTAGAGTATCTTGTGTTCTTTAGCCTGACGTAATAATAGATATTTTAGTATCTAAATGTGTGCATTATATTTTTATGACCAATCATTTTATCTCTGTCTGTGTTGGTGATTACTGATATTGCATTGCAAACTTCTTGCTTGGGGATTTGTTGAGCTAATATCTTATTAGCCTTCTGTCTATGTTCATCATAATGATGTCGTGATTGAAAAAAATTAGTTGTTCAGTTTCTTTTGTTGTCAAGATTGAAAAGCCTGTCTTTTCCTATAAAGTGCCTCATTTGCTGACCTGGCATGTTTTTGATCTATTCTGGTAATTTCACTGATTAGCTCTGAGGCCTTCTTGGTTTCCAATTTATTTTTGTGGGAAAGATAAGAGATAATCTGTCCACTTAAAAATGTCTTCAGAGTTTTCCAGAGTATTCCTGCAGAAAACTCAGAGGATGTATTTGTCTCTAAAAAAATCAATTTGCTTGGATATAAATTCTGTACAGTTCTCATCAGCTAATGACAGGGGGTTAAGACGCCAGTTGCGAGATGAATATGTGGGACATAGCGATATGAGCTCCATGATGACAGGGACATGGTTGGAGATAACAATAGCATCATATTTGCTAGATTTGATCATGGGCAAGAAATTGTTATCTATAAAGAAATAGTCAATTCTTGAGTAACAATGATGTACTGATGAAGGAATATGCTCTTAAGTATGGATTTAAAAATCTCCATGGGTCTGATAAGTTATGATCATTTAAAAACTGTGTGATTATTTTGGCAGTGTTAGATGTTATCACCCCTGTAGCTGAAGACCTATCCAGGTCTGGATTTAAAACACAATTAAAGTCTCTGACCATTATGTATTTGTGAGTGGTCAAGTTAGGAATGGATGCAAATATGTTTTGGATGAAGTCCGTATCATCCACATTGGGAGCATAGATATTTATCAAAATCACTTTACAATTAAATAAATTATGCATAACCATCACATAACGCCCTTCAGGATCTGATACTACAAATTAAATTGACACTTTTGACTTTACAACTCACAAAGTTTACTCTTTGGTCATAGACACATTGCTTCTGAACTATGAAGCCTGTTTTTCTTGTGGCACTTACAATTGTAGGGATGAAAAGGATAGATCAGAAATAGTTTGCTCTCTTTCTCTTTTGCCTCCTCAAGTCAGGCTAGGCCACACTTTACAAAGTCCCAGTCCTATGACATGCCTAGAGACAGAGCATGTCCAGAACAAAACAAGCCCCCAAGCAGCACTGTAGAAGAAATAGAGAGTAGAGATATCTGTTGGCAATACAGTCCAAATACTATAAGCCTAGAATATGATCTTGAACAGGCTCGAAAGAATAAACCCAGGGTATAATGTTAAACATTAACTATGGAGATATAGATAATGTATGATAGTACAACCGTACGATCCTAATACAATAAACCAAAAGTGTGAGGTTTTTCCATTTGGAAAAAAACATTATATATAAAGTCAAAACTTGTTTCTGAATATATAAAGTCAAAACTTGAATGTATGAAGTCAGCGCTGGAATATATAAAGTCAAAACTTGAATATATAAAGTCATTCCCAAATATATAAAGTCAAAACCTGAGTATATAAGGATGGCGTTGGAATATTTTGGAATATATAAAGTAAGTGCTGGATATATAAAGTCAAAACGTCAATATATAAAGTCAGCGTCGGAATATATAAAGTCAGCGCTGGCCAATCCCAGCCAACACTGGGCGCAAGGCAGGAACCAATCCTGGGCAGGGCATATGCATCATTTTCAAAACATTAACCAAACAGTGTTTTTTTAATTTATTTTTCTGAATACGTTTTTGTTAACTTATTTCAGTTCAGAGTCGTTTCAATCAATAGATTTTGACTTTCACTTTATATATTCAGGTGTGAGTTTATATACTCCGATGTTGACTTTATATAATCAGGAATGACTTTATAAATTCCGACGCTGACTTTATATATTCAAGTTTTGACTTTATATGTTCAGAAAAAAGTTTTGACTTTATATATTCCAGCGCTGACTTTGTATATTCCGACGCTGACTTTATATATTCAAGTTTTGACTTTATATATTACAGCGCTGACTTTATGTATACCGATGCTGACTTTATATATTCAAGTTTTGACTTTATATATTCTGACGCCGACTTTAGATATTCACATAATCAATGTATTTGCCTGTTTGGCACCCCATAGTATATGTGTGTGTGTATATATGTACACATGTATGTATGTATGTATGTATATATGTATGTATGTATGTATGTATGTATGTGTATATATATATATATATATATATATATATATATGCCAGCAACACTCATGATGATGACAAAACAATTACATTGTCAATCATGTTACGTTATTATTAAAATGTTTCCTTTTCTTTTTACTTCTCCGCTGCCAAGCGCGGGTATTTTGATATATATACAGTATATATATATATATAGATATGACAACAACACTCATATCAATGACAATACAATTACATTAACAATCATGTTACATTATTTTTAAAATGTTTTCTTTTTCATTACTTTTTTAACACACTTTTTTTGCGAAGCGCGGGTATTTTGATAGTATTAGAATATATCTCGCAGTAGCGCAATCGATTTGGGAAAATTTCACTTATTTTAAAAAGTCATAATGAGAAGGCACAAGTATCACAGGCCCACTACTGTATTATGATTGTGGTACGACTCTCTGATAGTTCCAACCAGGGGATTGTGTCATGGTTTTGGTTCCTACCTCCCATTTTAAATTACTTGCTCATTGGAGAGAAGGAGAGAAAAGGGCTAGTTGATTATTTGGTGAAACAACCCAAACGTCAACCAAACGAGTGGGTTTATCATGTGAACTTGCTGAAGCCGTGGAAGGAAGGGGTTCCTGATCCCTGCTCCTCTCTGCCCCGCTCATTCTTTGCTCAAGCTAACACCCTTAATTTTGGAGCAGAGTTAAATCCCAGAGAGAGACGGGAGCTTGAAACAGCTATCCTGTCAGTCCCGGAGGTAGTGAGTGAAAAGCCCAGAAGGACCTCTCTGATTGCAAACGACATAGTAACAGAGCCCGGGGTTTTCATTCGAGAGTGCCCCTATTGACTTCCCAAGGCAAAGAAAGTAGAAATGGAGCTGGAAATCAAGCATATGCTGGAACTAGGTGTGATAGAGGAAAGTTATAGTCCCTGGTCCAATCCGATCGTCTTGGTTAGTAAGCCAGATGGCAGTTGGAGGTTTTGCAATGACCTCCGTCGGCTTAATCAAGTCTCCCAAATTTGATGCTTATCTGATGCCTTGAGTGGACAACCTCCTTGAAAGACTCAGTAAGGAGAAATTTTTGACCACACTTCACATGACGTAGGGGTACTGGCAGATTCTTTATACGGACTCCGCTAAGGTCAAGACCGTGTTTAGCACCCCTAGCAGACGTTGGCAGTATCGTATCCTTCAATTCGGGCACCTGCGACTTTCTAACATCTGGCGGATAAAGTGCTCCGTTCTCATAATGCGTATAGTGCTGCCTATCTGGATGATGTATTCATCAATTCCAGCACATGGAAAGAACATGTACGGCAGGTTACTGCAGTATTGTGGACGCTAAGAGAAGCCGGCCTTCGAATTAATCCAAAGAAATGTTTCATTGGATTGAAAGAAGCTAAATATTTGGGCTACCTGGTGGGTCGGGGTACCGTAAAATCACAGTGTTCAAAGGTAGAAGCCAAATTGCAATGGCCCTGTCCACGAACCAAGCGGCAAGTCCAGGGCTTTCTCAGATTAGCTGGGCGTTACAGCCAGTTTGTACTCTGGTTTTCGGAGAAAGTGGAACCCTTGACTGATTTAACAAAGAAGAGGCCTCCTAATAATGTGGTATGGACTGATAAGGTGGATGCTGCATTTTGTGACTTAAAACAGGCCCTTAAATCAGCACCAATATTAAAAGCTCCTAATTTTTCTATTCCTTGCATTCTCCAGACGGACGCTTTGGACAAGGCCTCAGTGCCATGCTGAGCCAAAACGTTGATGGTGTTGAACACCCCATTATGTACCTGAGCCAGAAACTATTGGATCAGGAGACCAGGTATGCGGCAGTGGAAAGAGAGGCACTTGCAATTAAATGAGCAATTACGCAGTTGAAGTACTACCTAGATAATAGAAATAATAATAATAGAAAGTGGCCACGATAACCCAAGGGTTTTGTTTTCTGTAGTTAACAAACTACTCGAACCTGCATCTGGCCCAACTACCTCTTCTACTGAAGTCTGTGAGGATTTCCTCCACTTTTTCCGTAACAAAATTAAAGATCTAAATAATTCAACTAACGTAAATACATCATCTGTTTATATCTCTCCCTGTTTTCCCACTCCATCCAGCTCCTTCTCTAAGTTCTCACCAGTCACATCTGCGTTTGTTAATAACCTGCTCTGTAAGATGAGGCCGACTACTTAAATCCTGCCTTCAAGCCATAATCCCGACTGTTACAACAATAATAAACTCATCCCTTGACACTGGCTTTGTGCCGCTCACTTTTAAAATCGCTTCTGTAACCCCAATGTTAAAAAAGTCTGGTCTTGATGCTGACAATCTTAACAATTTCCGGCCTATTTCCCACTTACCTTTCCTGTCAAAAGCTCTTGAGCGTGTTGTAGCTTCCCAGCTCACCAATTACTTATCGTCTAATAATTTGATGGAACCCTTTCAGTCTGGTTTCAGGGTGCAGCACAGCTGTGAAACTGCTCTGCTACGGGTAACCAACGATCTGCTTATGGCAGCAGACTCTGGACAAACCAGCATATTAATTCTGTTAGACCTCAGTGCAGCATTTGACACTGTCAGACATGAAATTCTACTGTCTAGAATGGAGAACATGCTGGGTATCTCTGGCACTGCCCTCCAGTGGTTCAAGTCCTATCTGACTGATAGGCAAGAGTTTGTTAGTCTTGGTAACAGCAGATCCAGCTCGGCCAGTCACACAAGGAGTTCCTCAGGGCTCTGTCCTTGGCCCTCTTCTCTTCTGTATTTATATGCTCCCCCTTGGCCATATTATTCGTAGCTATGGACTGGGCTATCATTTTTATGCAGATGATACTCAACTCTACTTCAATGTTAAAAGTGGAACTTCCTCAGAGCTTTCTCAGCTCACAACCTGCCTTAGTGAAATTAAAACCTGGATGGAGCAGAACTCTTTGAAATTAAACTGCAACAAAACTGAACTCCTGCAAATTGGGACTAAAATGCAGCTTAATAAAATGAGCTCCTTCCCAGTCCATCTTGGTGGTGATCTCATCAGACCTGCCTCTACTGCAAAGAATCTTGGTGTCATTTTTGATTCCTCCCTTTCTTACTCCACTCACATAAATCACATTAAGAAACTTTCCTACTTTCACCTCCGTAACATATCCCGTGTTCGCTCCTTCCTTTCCTTTTCTAACGCTGAGAAACTTGTCCATGCTTTTATCACATCCCGCATAGATTATTGTAACTCGCTGCTGGCAGGTGCCCCTTCTAATCTTATATCACAGCTCCAGCTTATTCAAAACTCAGCTGCAAGAGTCCTTACTCGAACCAGCAGCAGCGAGCACATCACACCCATCCTGCTCCGCCTTCACTGGCTCCCTGTGTCTTACAGAATCGAATATAAAATCCTACTAATAACCTACAAAGCCTTAAATAACCTTGCGCCAAACTACATCAGTGACCTTCTCCATCACTATGTGCCTGCCCGTCCACTAAGGTCCTCTGATTCTGGCAATCTTGTTGTGCCCCACACTAATCTTCACTCCATGGGTGACAGGGCCTTCAGCTGTATAGCGCCCAGACTCTGGAATGACCTACCGAAATTAATCAGGTCAGCTGACTCCATGAATTCTTTTAAAAAACAACTTAAAACTCATCTGTTCAGGAAGGCTTTTAGCTCTATTTGACTTCATTCCCCTTCTATCAGTTTACCTCTCTGTCAAGATGCTCATGTAACCTGTATGTGTTTGCTAGACCATCAGTTCTGTTGTCTGTTAGGCCTTCTCTGAGTTTATTGTCTTAATCTTCTTATTTATTAATTTGCTTTGTACTATGCTATATACTGTATACCCTGCCGTTCTTTCTTATATTCTGTAAGTGCCTTGAGCATGGGAAAGGCGCTATATAAATAAAATGTATTATTATTATTATTATTACCTCTTGGGCCGGGAATTCACTACAGTAGATAGCCCTACACAAAGAGTTGAATCCCCGGGTCACCAGGTGGTTTCATGACCTCCAACCATACAAGTATTCACCTATTCATCGCAAGGGCTCTCTCCATACCAACACCGATGCTCTTTCTTAAGCCCATGACCTCTCATTGCAGATCGCCCATACCGATGGGTCAAGGCTTGGTCTTGTCACACATGTGCGAGCAGGAGGCAGCTAAAGGGCTTGAGTAACTGTAATTCTACACCACACTTAGGGGTGGTGGGTGCGCTGACTATCTCACTCAGTTCCTTGTATACCATTCTCGGGAAATCTTGCGGGGTTCCAGCGCCTCTGAAGGCGTCACTTCTGGTCCTGGTGCTTGTGATGACGTCAACTTCCAGTCCTGGAGCTTGTGATGAAGTCACTTCTGGTCCCAGAGACGTCAGTTACGGTTCCGGCATCAATGACATCATTTCCTCCACTGGCCTTTAAAGTCACCATCTTACTTCCACATAGTCAGTTCTGTTTTGGACTCAGTATTGTGAGCAACTCTGTTAAAACTTCAACCTTTTTGCAGGCAGGGCATATTAAACAGGCGGCTGTCCCAAACCTTTACAATGTCTGTTGGTCGTATTTCTGACTATATATATATATATATATATATATTGTAAAGGACCGAGAGAGACAGTAGCAAGGGTTGGGGTTTTTCCGGCCCCGTATATTGTACACACAAAAAAACAGGTCAAAATTATAAACCAAACAGTTCATAATGCGCGACGCCGACTCCTGGCGTCGCGGCCATTTTATTGGGGAGGAGCCGGAAGTGGAGGAATGTCGGAAGGACCGCAAGGGAGGATGGGAAGGATGACGCCAGGGCAAGATGGCGGAGGAAGGGCGGAAGTATCGCGACTGGGTCAATCCAGGCCTATGGTGCAGGACGGTCTTTCTTTCTATGAGGAAGCAGAGGGAGAAAGTTAATACCCCACCATTCCCTGGCGGCGAGTGGTTTCCCAGGTGCTGTCGAATCAATCCGCGGCCTCCTACTCGCGCGTGCGTGAGTCCCCCCATGCACACAGGTAACCAACAAATGCTGCTTTAACCACTGTTGCGGTAAGACGAAACGGCGAGCAACAATGGTAATGTTGCTGCCGGAATCAAACAAAGCCACCACGGCGTGCCCATTTAGCAACACCACTCCCGTATTCGGACTCGCCAAGGGATGCGGCGGGGTACAATACCTCTCCGATGATGTCCAGCTGCAGTCCATAGGCTCCGGGGCGATGTGATGGGGGCAGTTTGGCAGCAGGTGGCCGGTCTCGCCACACTTGAAACAGCGCGCGGACCCGGCCTCTCTTTGGCTCTGGCTGGCGCTTCTGCAGCGCCGAGGGCTCGGGGTGGCCGCCCGTCCCTGCCGGTTCCCGCGAGCAGGCTTTTCTGACCCCCCAAGTCGGAGGACCGCCAACTGACGCTCCAGGACGTCGAGGAGGCCCGACATGTTCTGATAGGCGTGCCCCCGGACCTGCTGGGCGAGGGAACTGGGCATTGCATTGACCAGGCCTTCACAGGCCACCCGCCGACCACTTTCCGCCTCCGGGCTCTCTGGCCGTAGCCAGCGCCCATCTTGCCCCAGAACTCGAACGCCTGGGCGCGAAGCGGCTTTTCGGGTCAAAGACCCAGTTCCGCCATTCGCCGCCTGCTGGCCGGGCTAATGCCGTGAAAGGGCCAATATTTCGGGCTTGAGGAGGTCGTAATTAGCGCCTCCTCCTCAGGGAGGTCATAATAGCCCGCAGCTGGTCCCTTCAGGTATGGCGCCAAGATGGACGCCCACTGACCGCTGCCACTCGTTCCGGGTGGCCGTCCTCTCAAACATGCCCAGGTAGGCATCGACGTCCTCCGAAGGGCCCATCGGTACCATAGGAGGAGGCGGCTGCCTGGGCGGGTCTGGTCTCGCCCGTTGGGCTTCCACTAACCTGGCCTCGCGGGCCTCCAGCTCCCGGTGGTAGCGGCTTGCGCTTGCTGCAGGGCCTGGAGTGGGCGTTCATTCCCTGCAGCACGGTGTTCAGGTCCTGTCCCTCCGTCATTCCGGGATCTCTGTATCCTGCCGACTACGCCACTTGTAAAGGACCGAGAGAGACAGTAGCAAGGGTTGGGGTTTTTCCGGCCCCGTATATTGTACACACAAAAAAACAGGTCAAAATTATAAACCAAACAGTTCATAATGCGCGACACGACTCCTGGCGTCGCGCCATTTTATTGGGGAGGAGCCGGAAGTGGAGGAATGTCGGGAAGGACCGCAAGGGAGGATGGGAAGGATGACGCCAGGGCAAGATGGCGGAGGAAGGGCGGAAGTATCGCGACTGCGGTCAATCCAGGCCTATGGTGCAGGAAGGTCTTTCTTTCTATGAGGAAGCAGAGGGAGAAAGTTAATACCCCACCATTCCCTGGCGGCGAGTGGTTTCCCAGGTGCTGTCGAATCAATCCGCGGCCTCCTACTCAAGCGCGTGACACGATCCCCCTTAGCCCAGGACCGCCAGGTCGGGCGGACCTAACCGAGAGGTCGTGAATACGAGAGAGGGCATCGGCATTGGCCTGAAGGGTGCCCCCCGATAAGTGACAGTGAACTTATACGGCTGTAAGTCCAGGAACCACCTGGTGACCCGCGGATTCGACTCTTTGTGTAGGGACATCCACTGAAGTGCAGCGTGATCAGTCACCAGAGCGAATTCGCACCCAGCAGGTAGTACCGGAGGTGGGTCACTGCCCACTTAATGGCCAAGGCCTCCCTCTCCACTGCCGCGTACCGGGTCTCCCGGTCCATCAGTTTCCGGCTAAGGTACATCACAGGGTGCTCGACACCATCGACGCTTTGGCTCAGCACGGCACCCAGGCCTGTGTCCGCGTCGGTCTGGAGAATAAACGGAGCCCAAAATCGGGCGTCCGTAACACAGGTGCCGACGTTAGGGCCTTCTTTAGGTCACTGAACGCTGTTCTGCTTTGTCGGTCCACACCACGTATAGGGAGCGCCCTTTTGTCAGGTCAGTCAAGGGTGCTGCTCTTTGGAGAAACGGGAACAAACCGGCGGTAGTAACCGCAAGCCCCAAGAAAGCCTGCACCTGTTTCTTGGTACTCGGACGGGCCATTCTAAGATGTCTTTAACTTTGGAGCTCTGTGGCCGCACCTGTCCTTGTCCCACGAGGTAGCCTAAATATTTGGCCTCCTTTAATCCAAAAACACTTCCGGGGTTTATGCGGAGGCCGGCTTTAGCCAGTGTTCGGAGGACAGCTGCGACCTGCAGTAGATGCTCCTCCCAGGTGCCGGAATAGATGACAACGTCATCCAGGTAGGCGGCGCTATAGGACTGGTGGGGCTTCAGCACTCTATCTACCAGACGCTGGAAGGTCGCCGGGCCCCGTGCAGCCCAAATGGGAGGACCTTGTACTGCCAGTGCCCGCTAGGGGTGCTAAAGGCCGTTTTCTCCTTTGCGGATGCCGTTAAAGGAATTTGCCAATACCCTTTGTCATGTCAAGGGTAGTCAGATATCGAGCCGTACTCCAGCCGCCAAGGAGGTCGCAATGCGGGCATGGGGTAGGCATCGAACTTGGAGATCTGATTCAGACGCCTAAAGTCATTACAGAACCTCCAGGAGCCGCCTGGCTTGGAGACGAGGACAATAGGGCTGGACCAGGGACTATGGCTCTCTTCAATTATGTCCATGTCCAACATACGTTTCACCTCCAGTTCGACCTCTGCGCGTTTTGCCTCCGGGAGTCGGTAGGGCCTCTCCCGGACGATTACCCCGGCCCGTGACTATATCGTGCTCAATCAGCGGTCCGCCGGGTGACTCGCCACTACCTCGGGATGGCTCGGAGTGTTTGGGCTAACTCCTGCCGCTGCTTGGGGTCAGCTCTTCGCCGAGGTTAAGGGCAGTTGTGCTTGCGAAAGGGAGAGTGACCTACGGGAGCTGGGAGCTCCTCTCTATCTCTCAGGGCTTTAACAGGTTGACATGATAGATCCTCTCACTCGGTCGACGATTGGGCTGTTTCACCAAATAGTCGACGAGTCCTTTTCTCTCCTTAACCTCGTAAGGCCCTTGCCAGTGAGCGAGCAGCTTCGAGTGGGAGGTCGGGGCGAGCACCATAACTCGGTCCCCGGCGGAACTCCCTGAGGACGGAGTTGCGGTTGTAACACCGGCCTGCGCTGCTTGCGCACGAGTCACGTGCTCTTTTAGGAGGGGCCTGATCTTTGTGAGTCGGTCGCGCAGTTGCGCTACGCACTTCAAAATATTAGAGGAGGGAAGAGCCTCGCCTCCCAGCCTTCTTTTAGGATGTCGAGGATTCCCGGGGTTGTCGCCTCGTATAGTAATTCAAAGGGGAAGAAGCCGTAGAGGCCTGGGGTACCTCCCGGTAGGCAAAAAGCACGAGCGGGAGGAGCTGGTCCCATTTCCTGCCGTCCGCGCTGACTACCTTGCGGAGCATCTGCTTAAGCGCCTGATTAAATCGCTCACCAACCCGCCAGTTTGCGGGTGATAGACTGACGCTTTCAGGTGCTTTATCTGCAGTAATTTGGCCACCTCCTTGAACGTATCCGAAGTGAAGGGCGTACCCTGGTCCGTGAGGACCTCCTTGGGTATGCCCACGCGTGAAAACAAGTTAACCAGTTCCCGTGCGATGCTTTTAGTATTAGCGGGCGCGGGGGACCCGCCTCTGGGTACCGGGTGGCATAGTCCACCATGACTAGGATATACTTGTGGCCACGGGTTGAGGGCTCCAGGGTCCCACCAAATCGACCCCTATCCTTTCAAAGGGATGTCCACGAGGGGAATAGGGACTAGAGGAGCACGGTCCCTCCTAGGAATCTGGCGGGTCTGGCACTCGGACAGGATTGACAGAACCGCGGACCTCCTCATTGATCCCAGGCCAGTAAAAGCGGATCTTAATCCTCTCCAGTGTTTTTTCGGCTTCGAGGTGGGTGGCTAGGTTGTGAGCATGTGCCAACTCGCATATCTCCCGCCGGAAGGTACGCTGAATTAGCAACAACTTCGCACCTCGCCCTCATGGGTAGCCACCGGTACAGCAGATCATTCTCAAGGACAAAGAAGGGTTCCCGCGGTGTGGATCCGTCCGCTGCTGCGCTGTTAGGCAGAACAATCGCATTCGGCAAAGCGCAGGGAGTCATCATTCCACTGCTCCCTCTTAAAGGAGGCGGCGTGGACCGAAATTGATGGTCCAGGCCGCCGAGAGGGTCTTGGGGCCTGGGCCCGGGAAGAGTTCCCTGGCTAGTCCCTTCTCCGGCGGAATCTTCCGGGTCAAGGTCCGTAGCCACGAAAGGTCCCCGAGACACCAGCCCCATAGGGCCTGCCCTTGTGCACGGCGTGGAGGCCGGGAGGGGTGCCTTTTCCCCTCATGACAAGATCCAACGAGGCCCCGGGAGCGGCGAATGGCTTACCGCTGCTTCTTTTAGACCAGTCTTGTCCCAGATCACTGGGAAGGGGGTCAGGTAACACAGCGACCGTCATTTGATTGGTCCCCCTTCCAGGTAAGATAGCAGTGAGCGGAACGATATGACCTAGTCCCCCCATGCACACAGGTAACCAACAAATGCTGCTTTAACCACTGTTGCGGTAAGACGAAACGGCGAGCAACAATGGTAATGTTGCTGCCGGAATCAAACAAAGCCACCACGGCGTGCCCATTTAGCAACACCACTCCCGTATTCGACTCGCCAAGGGATGCGGCGGGTACAATACCTCTCCGATGATGTCCAGCTGCAGTCCATAGGCTCCGGGGCGATGTGATGGGGGCAGTTTGGCAGCAGGTGGCCGGTCTCGCCACACTTGAAACAGCGCGGACCCGCCTCTCTTTGGCTCTGGCTGGCGCTTCTGCAGCGCGCCGAGGGGCTCGGGGTGGCCGCCCGTCCCTGCCGGTTCCCGCGAGCAGGCTTTTCTGACCCCCCAAGTCGGAGGACCGCCAACTGACGCTCCAGGACGTCGAGGAGGCCCGACATGTTCTGATAGGCGTGCCCCCGGACCTGCTGGGCGAGGGAACTGGGCATTGCATTGACCAGGCCTTCACAGGCCACCCGCCGACCACTTTCCGCCCGCCGGGCTCTCTGGCCGTAGCCAGCGCCCATCTTGCCCCAGAACTCAACGCCTGGGCGCGAAGGGCTTTTCGGGTCAAAGACCCAGTTCCGCCATTCGCCGCCTGCTGGCCCGGCTAATGCCGTAGCGGGCCAATATTTCGGGCTTGAGGAGGTCGTAATTAGCGCCTCCTCCTCAGGGAGGTCATAATAGGCCATGCAGCTGGTCCTTCAGGTATGGCGCCAAGATGGACGCCCACTGACCGCTGCCACTCGCTCCGGGTGGCCTCCTCTCAAACATGCCCAGGTAGGCATCGACGCCCTCCGAAGGGCCCATCGGTACCATAGGAGGAGGCGGCTGCCTGGGCGGGTCTGGTCTCGCCCGTTGGGCTTCCACTAACCTGGCCTTCGTGGCCTCCAGCTCCCGGTTGGTAGCGGCTTGCGCTTGCTGCAGGGCCTGGAGCTGGGCGTCATTCCCTGCAGCACGGTGTTCAGGTCCTGTCCCTCCGCATTCCGGGATCTCTGTATCCTGCCGACTACGCCACTTGTAAAGGACCGAGAGACAGTAGCAAGGGTTGGGGTTTTTCCGGCCCCGTATATTGTACACACAAAAAAACAGGTCAAAATTATAAACCAAACAGTTCATAATGCGCGACCCGACTCCTGGCGTCGCGGCCATTTTATTGGGGAGGAGCCGGAAGTGGAGGAATGTCGGGAAGGACCGCAAGGGAGGATGGGAAGGATGACGCCAGGGCAAGATGGCGGAGGAAGGGCGGAAGTATCGCGACTGCGTCAATCCAGGCCTATGGTGCAGGAAGGTCTTTCTTTCTATGAGGAAGCAGAGGGAGAAAGTTAATACCCCACCATTCCCTGGCGGCGTGGTTTCCCAGGTGCTGTCGAATCAATCCATGCCTCCTACTCTACAGCGTGCGTGACAATATATATATATATATATATATATATGTAAATAAAATGTATACATATACACATACATACATACATACACACATATATGCAAAGATATATACAGTATACTAGCCATCCCCTGTGGCTTCACAGTGAGGACAATGAGGAGGGCCCTGCCCAGCTCCCTACTCCTGACATCACTCCTCCCCTCGGCCCACAGCCTTGGTCTTGGATTAGCACGAATATATCGCTCCTGAAAGCGAACTATGATTCTTAGCGTAATGAGAGAAGTCACAAAATCAACTGGAATGTTCAAGCAAATTATAAAATTAAATTAGATTTAAATCTGTTAAGTACTTCTCTCGTTCGCTGACTAAGCGGAGTTAAGGTTACGCACCAAGGCAGACGCGTGAATGAGGAGGGCCCCGCCCCCTCCCCGTAGCCTGATGAGTTTCTCTCAGATTCGTGCTAATAAATCGGTACCACAAGTGAACTATGATACTTAGAGCGATGAGAAAGTCACAAAATCAACGGAATGTTCACGCAAATTTATAGAAAAAAACCCAATCTAAATCCGTGAAGTAGTTCTCTCGTGAAAAGCGGACAGACATACAAATGGATCTAAAAAACTATAAGAAATTTCGCGCATGGACCACAAAATTTTTTAACTTTTTCTTAGCAAGCACCTATGGGTCAAGGGTAACCTACATTCCAAATTTCAAGTCCTCATGGTTCGGGAGATTTCGTGATGAGTGAGTCAGTGGTATTTGGCTTTTATTTATATAGATATGCATACACATACACACACATTCATATACAGTTATAATTATAATTGTAATTAAAACTTTAAAGTAGCAGGGAAGGATAATTACGGCAATAGTTTCACTGCAAATAGGCCAAATTGCAGGTAAAGTCTTTTGCCTGGACACGATGTGATTCACAATCATATTTCAAAAGTGTCGGGATCAGTTTTTTTAGCTCTTTTTCTGCTTCATGCGGAGAACTAAAAATATAAAATTTGCCTTGAATATCCACTCTAAATTTAGCATGAAACAAGAGGCTGTATCTGATTTTGGTTTTGCATAAACGCAGTTTAATGCTGTAAAATGTGTCACGTTTAGCAGCTGTTGGAGGTGAAAAACCAGGGAAAATGTAAATAGGGTTATTTTCACATATAATCTCCTGTTTCAGTCTGAGAAGCGACATCAGATTCATCTTACAGTAGATTGTAATTAATTGAAACAAACAGTGAAGCTTCTAGGTTTTGAGGCATTCAATCCACATATGCTGTATAAGCTGCTTATATCCTGGTTTATGATTTGAATTCCTCTCGAATTATTCGAGATAATAGTTCAGCAATGGCTTTCACTGGTTTTCATGGAGATCTTTCAATTCTGATATAATTTCTTCTACATCAATCTTCCAGTCTGTCTCCAAGCACTTTACATTCAGATTTAGTAGTCATTGCTTTTTCGTCAGCTGTGGAAGTTCAATTGTTCAACCATTTAAATATGTGTCGTGATTGTTTGCTTAACATCTTCAAGCTGAGCATCAAGTGCTCTAAATTTATTTTCAGACTTACTTACATTTTACTCTTTTTGATCCTCTATTTTTTCTAGCATAGCTTTAAAGGTTGCCACAAAGTGATTACTTAAACATTTTTCCAAGTCTTTAATATCCTGAAACAGTTTCTCATTTGTTATGTTTATGTCCTTAATATCTTTCATATCTGTCCTTTCTAACCTTCTTTATATTGCTCTTTATCTCATTTATGTCCTCCCTAAGTGTGGTGGTTATTGCAATAGTTATTACAGTGATCACTGCGGCAATCGTTACCTTCAGCTCGGACTGTTCGTTCTGGTCATTTCTGAGCTCCGCAGGTGGAGTAGCAAGCCCAGCCAGAGTCCGATGGCTTGTGGTGGGTAGTTGAGAGAGCAGAAAGTAAGGCCATTTTTTGTTTCAGTGAACCTTCTAGAATCGACAAGGTCTCTTGGCCCGACTCACTTGCACTTTCACTCTCGGCTGGAGGTGATGCTGTGGCGTCTGGTCCTGGGAGATCCATTCTTTCACCTATCTGTTCCAGGTCAGTCTCTGCCAGGCCATATCTTGAGCGTGAGGCCTGTTTAGACTTAGATGTAGCTTTAGCTATCTTTTCTATTTCTTTCTGAGCCTTTTTTCTGCCAGTCATGCTTATACAGTATATATTTGCACATGCTGTAATGAAGCCACTCAGGTTGATTAAATACAGGGTACCTTGGGATAAAAAAGGAAAAATAGCACTGCTACTAACAGAGTTCAGTCTCAGATGTCCAACTCCTAAAATGGACAAGACTAATATCACTAAGTGCTTTTCTGTACAAACTCAATCTTGCAGTCTTCCTTTTTCAACTTCCACCATTTGATCCTTGGCTCTGCCCTCACTCTCTTCCTCTTCTTGTTCTCCAACGTCATCCTACAGTCCACCATCCTATGCTGCTTAACTACACTGTCCCCTGCCACAACTTTGCAGTCTTCAGATTGACTCTTCTGCATAGGATGTAATCTACCTGTGTGCATCTTGCTCCACTCTTGTACGTCACCCTATGTTCCTCCGTCTTCTTAAAATACGTATTCACCACAGCCATGTCCATCCTTTTTGCAGAATTCACTATCCTTTGACCTTCTTCATTCCTCTCCTTGACACCATACCTACCCATCACCTCCTTGTCTCCTCTTTTCCCTTCACCAACATGCCCATTGAAATCCGCTCCAATCAGCACTTTCTGTCCCTTGGGTACACTGTTCATCATTTCATCCAACTCACTCCAGAAATCTTCTTTCTCATCCATTGCACACCCAACTTGCAGTCATCATCAGGCCTCCAATTTCCAGCTTCATAATCATTACTCTGCCTGACACTCTTTTCACCTCCAAAACACTCTTGACATACTGTTCCTTCAGAATAACTCCTACTCCATTTCTCCTCCCATCCACACCATTATAGAACAATTTGAATCCACCTCCGATCCACCTGACCTTACTCCCCTTCCATTCAGTCTCTTGCACGCATAATATATCAACCTTTGTTCTCTCCATCATATCTGCTAACTCTTTCCCCTTACCAGTCATACTGCCAGCATTCAAAGTTCCTACCCTCAGTTCCACTCTCTTTACTTTCCTCCTCTCCTCCTGCCTCCAGACACGTCTCCCCCCTCTTCTTCTCCTTCTTCTTCTTCTTCTTCAGCCAACAGTAGCCCAATTTCCGCCAGCACCCTGTTGGCTAACAGTACTGGTGGTGATCGTTGTTAACCCGGTGCTCAACCGATCCAGTATAGAAATTTGTATTGTTGTCTGCATATTGATTTGGCAAAATTGTGCACCGGATGCCCTTCCTGATGTAACCCTCCTCATTTATCCAGGCGTGGGACCGGCATGAAAAAAAACCACCGTTTTGTGCATCCCCTGTGGCTGGGTTACAAAAACATTATCTACAAACTAAAAAAAAAAAAACACATGCTGGCTAATTTTCATTTTCTTACGATGTCCCCAAATTTCAATCAAATCAGTCAAAGCATTTGTGAGATTTGGGGCTATTTAGTTTTTCTGTTGTGGGTGATGATTTTCCCCTAAATATCGACATATCAAAATGTCCTTTCCTAGCAAATACTAGATGCACTATGCTGGCAAATTTCACTTTTTTAAGTAAACGAAAAAAACCTGCTTTTGTTGATGAGTGAGTGAGTGAATGAATGAATGAATGAGACTTTGCATTTTATATTAGATAGATACAGTGCATCCGGAAAGTATTCACAGCACATCACTTTTTCCACATTTTGTTATGTTACAGCCTTATTCCAAAATGGATTAAATTCATTTTTTTCCTCAGAATGCTACACACAACACCCCATAATGACAATGTGAAAAAAGTTTACTTGAGGTTTTTGCAAATTTATTAAAAATAAAAAAACTTGACACCATAAAAAGGTTAGAAAGGTGAAATTTGCCAGCATAGTGCATGTAGTATTTGCTAGGAAAGGACATTTTGATACTTTGATATTTAGGGGAAAATCATAACCCACAACAGAACTCAGGATAGGCAAACAGAGTTTACAGCTTTATTGCAATAAAACAATGATGCAGACTCAACCCAATTTGGCCAAATGAGATTGAGCCCCAAACTCAAAACTTATATAGTAATTTCTTATCACTCCGACCTCACTCAATTAGCTCATTTGCTGTTTCCTCTGACTCCCTTCTGCACCTGTTGCTTATTTTTTGTTGACCAGGACTGGTACAGACGTTCCCTCTCTTCCATTTATGGGCTTCCTCTCGTCACTTCCTCTTTCTCGGCCTTCATGCTAGTTTAGTTGGTGCTCAAAGCTAAGCTTTAATTAAAAGGAAATATGGCATGTGCCTTTATTTTAATCATTTGCTTGGCATGCTTGACTTGCCTTAATTTCTGCGCTAAAGTTAATCCTAATATATTTTTCAATATTTATTTATGCTAATGTATTTTTTATTCTCCATACATTACATCATCTTGACCTTGTTAGTTTCAATGCCTTTTGCTGTTTCTGCTGATTCACTATTCCAGCTGGCTTCTTATGTGTCTACTAAGGCCATTTCTCATTGATATCGTTCCATCCCCCCTTCTCCTGTCCTCGATAGTTTCTGTACATCATTCTTTCTATTCTGTCCTTCCTTTCCCAAATTGGTAATTCTGCTTCAAGCCTAACTAAAAAATGCAATATGACTAATGCTTTTTATTTAACTATTTGCTTGACATTCTATTTTATGCTAAATCTAATGCTTCACAAGCTGTTAATCACTTTTATGGCTATTTATGCTAATATATCAATTTTTTCCTCTTCCATAACAAATAGATAGATAGATAGATAGATAATATACCTTGACCCGATATAAAATTAAATACCACCTAGTGTAGTTGACTGTCTTAATTCCACAGGGCTCACCAGCTAAGGGATGCCACCCATATTAAGCAGTATGGTGAGTGGGCACCTGCTTTGGTCATTGGCACAGGTGTATCCCAGGTCTGAAGACAGCTGTTTGGTCTACTTGTCCCAAGCTAACCCTTATACAAATATACAGTAGTTAACAGTAATTATAGCATAGCTGAGATAAAATAACAAGCATAGGAATTGCCATGATAATTTGTTCAAGGTATAGTAACAAGAGCATATTCTGTGTGTTATGGCCATATTCTCATAGGGGTTAGTGTTGAAAATTTTGATTAAGGATCATTGTGCTTTATTATTAGTTTTAGTATTATTAGCTATGGCAGCTAAAAAAGAACACCATTGATTTAAGCAGAAGGAAGCCTGCCTGCATGCCTTTTCATTTACGTTGTTTTGAACATCTGCGAGTCAAGGTCGTTATGCTCTCTGAAGAAACAAGCAGTCAGATTTTGTTTTGGGAATGCAGGGACTGAGCCCCTGACTGACAGAAAACTAAACAAACTGCATTCTGGGCCTCTGCCTGTGTGAGTACAGGACAAGCTCTCAGGCTAGCGCATACAACTTACAAGCACTCAAATGTCATTTAGATTTATTGGGGCTCATCAACACCTTAGGTAATAAAGTCAAAATAAAATGCATTATGATACCTAGATAGTTTGAGCTCTATAGGGGCTTAAGAGTTAATTATCGAAGGTTATGGACCTTTCCCTGCACATACAGTAGATGTCCATGAAATAAGCAGCAGCTTAGCCTCTGTCAGACCACTGTGCAGCTGTGTGCCATGACTTAACAGTGCCACTATCTTTGTTTGCAGGCTTTTATATTAGCACGCTCATATATATTTTAAATTAGCATTTAAGTTTATATGCCAATACTTCTTTGTATATCCTAATGATAATAAATATACTTACAGCAGGACATATGAGTTAGCTTAAATAATCAATTGCTAAAGGCCTGTCTTTTCTCCTTCTTTCAAGCATGCAGTACTATGTCAAGGCTGTCCACAGCTTGGCCCTTATCAGTGAAGCTGCGCACTGCCTCTCACTGGCACAGTTGCCTGTTATTTTAACCTTTATGGAAGATAAAAAATTATATATTAGTATAAATAGCATATATTAACATAAATAGCCATAAAAGTAATTAACAGCTTCTGAAACATTAGATTTGGCATTGATTAGAATGTCAAGCAAATAAGATATGTCAAGTCAATAGTTAAATAAAAGATATTAGTCATATTGCATTATTTTTAAGCTTGAAGCAAAATTACCAATATTAGGAAAAGAAGGACAGAATAAGAAGAGAATGACGCACAGAAACTATCGAGGACAAAAGCAAGGGGAATAAGAACACCTGTTGTTTGAAGGCTAGGAAGCAAGGAACATACCAATGACATAATACAGAAAAATGGTCATGGTAGGCACGTGAGAAGCCAGCTAGAATAGCGAGTCAGCAGAAACAGCAAAGGCATTGATGCAACAAGGTCAAGATGATGTAATGTATGGAAAATAAAAATACACTAGCATAATATAGAAAAATATATTAGCATTAACCTTAGTGCAGAAATTAATGTAACTCAGGCATGCCAAGCAAATGATTAAATAAAGGTACATGCCATATTTCTTTTTAATTAAAGCTTAGCTTCAGCCACCAAATATGAAATAGCTTGAAAGCCAAGGAAGGGGAAATGATAAGAGAATGCCCATAAATGGAACAAGAGAACATCTGCTCAGCCTAGGCCAATCATAATAAGCAAAACAGAAAATAAAGATGGACAATAGACAGTAAAAATACTGGCGGCCAGCTGCAGAAGGAAGTCAGGAGATAATAATGGTTCCCATGAGAACTTAAAGTATCGGCTGGACAGGTGCAGAGAGGAGTCAGAGAGAACAGAGAATGAGCTAATTTGAGCGAAGTCGGAGTGATAAGAAATTATTATATAAACTTTGAGTTCTGAACTGTTCAAGGCTAAATCTGATTTGGCCGAATTGGGTTGAGACCGTGTTATTGTTTTATTGCAATAAAGATATAAACTCTGTTTGCCTATCCTCTGAGTTCCTAATAGCCTTCATTTCAGGTAAAAGCCCTTTGGTGACAATTTTTGACCACAACACCTTACAGGAATGCTAGTGCAACAACCCAGCCACAGGGGATGCACAATCCTGTGTGTTTCTTCGTGCCGGACCCATACCCGGATATATGGGGAGGAATACGTCAGGAAGGGCATCCGGTGTAAAATTTTGCCAGATCATTATGTGGACAATAATGCAAATTTCCATACCGGATCAGTTTAGGCCTGGGTTAACAATAGCCGCCACCAGTACTGTTAGCCAACAGAGTGCTGGAGGAAATTGGGCTACTGTTGGCCAAAGAAGTAGAAGAAGAGGGGGTTGACTTCTCTGGGGGCAGGAGGAGAGGTGGAAGGTAAAGAGAGTGAAACTAAAGGTTAGGAACTTTGAATGTTGGCAGTACAACTGGTAAGGTCAGAGAGTTAGCCGATATGATAGAGGGTCAACTCTGGCTGGATGTCTGGGAGACAAAGTCAGAGAGGTGAGATTGCATTGGTTTGGACATGTGCAGAGGAGAGATGCTGGGTATATTGGGAGAAGGGTGTTAAGGATAGAGCTGCTAGATAAGAGGAAAAGAAGAAGGCCTAAGAGAAGGTTTATAGATGTGGTGAGAGAGAACATGCAAGTGATGGGTGTGACAAAGCAAGATGGAGAGGACAGGAAGAGATGGAAAAAGATGATCCGCTGTGGCGACTCCTAAGAGGATCAGCTGAAACAAGAAGAAGAAGAAGGAATGCTAGTGCAACAAGTAACCATTAATTGAATTATTAATTAGGCAGTCCAGTTTTCATATGTGGTTCCTCCTGATCCCAACTTGATTGTAAGAATTGATTAATCGAAAGGCCATTGATCTTCAACAGCTCAGGATTAGGACTTGAGAACGAGGGGAGGGTTAATCAGATGATGCTCACCTGCAGGTGACAAATACGTCCTTTGAGCCAAAGTGGTTGTTATGAGAAGATGGACTGGGAAGGAAATTTGTTATGAGATGTCTACTGGGAAGATGATTATTATGGGGATGTCCATGGGGGCAAGGGTAATGTTATGAGAAAGTCTTCACCACCAAGTGATTGTTCAGAGAAAAGGTGCCGGGCAAGGTCATCATCAGGAGAAACCCTGTACAGTAGATGTTGGGAAACCGGTGTGAAAGGGGGCATTTTGGGATAAGAACTGTAATAAATTTGGAGTGCATTGAAAGTTCAGGGCTCACTTCATGAACTGAGACAGGCTTTATGTGCTCTTTTGCAACTGTATTTTATACTGTGCAATAAAGTCTAAATTCTGACTGCCTTTCTGAAGACTCTGCTTGTTTTTACTGAAGATTTCTCCACAACCTTAGCAGTCGAATAAAGATGTTTTCAATGGAAAACAGCAAAGCGAGAGGGCATTTGGTTGCTTCTGAGATTCTTAATGTACAGCAACACCTGTGCCAAACGATAAAAAATGTCCATGTAATTGAAGACTATTTGACCCATTTACGAGAGGGAGAAGTAGAACTTCAATCCAAAAGCCCAGTTGCACATGAAGCGCTGGCCATTTACATCAACAGCTTTGTGGTGCATCAGAGGACAGTGACACGGGTATCAAACTGGAACGACGATGGATTTATCTGGTATAGCACTGTGTTGGCAGGAGCAGAAATATGGGAGCTCTTCTGGGCAGAAGTAACTAAAGGTACACCAGGGCCATTGTATTGCTCTTGTAAAGGACAGCAGAGATCTAGCAATATCATATTATACCAAAGTGAATGAGATTGACTCTGAGATCAAGTTCAGCTGGGGGCACAGCACTTCCAAAAAGTTGGGCATCAAAATATAGCTATTGGGGTGCATCTCACATGGATGGATTCACAGGAAAGAAGGATCCTGCACAGTGGACTATATATGACTGTTGATTAAGGGAAGGATGTTTGATGATACTGGTCGACTTATGTAGGCAGCAGTGAAGATTAATCATATTCATTGTGTTACTGTGATCTCTTTATTAATAAGCTTTGCAGATAGTTGACTGATGAAACAGGCTTTGGTCATACACAATGAGCAGTGTTTTTTTTTTTTTACGACTACTTATTATTACTATCATCATCATTATATACACTGGGCAAAAAAATCGAAGGAACACTTTTTAATAAGAGTATAGCCTCAATGAAACTTCTAGGATATTGATCTGGTCAGTTAAGTAGCAGAGGGGGTTGTTCATTTGTTTCAGCTGCTTTGGTGTACTAAAGGGGCAACAATAAGATGACCCCCAAATCAGGAATGGTTTAACAGGTGGAGGCCACTGACATTTCTCCCTTCTCATCTATTTTTCCACTTGTTTTGCATTTGGCTACGGTCAGTGTCACTACTTGTACCATGAGGCCATACCTGGACCCTACAGAGGCTTCACAAGTAGTCCATCTTCTCCAGGATGGCAGGCACATCAATATGTATCATTGCCAGAAGGTTTGCTATGACTCCCAGTACTGTCTCAAGGGCATGGAGGAGATTTCAGGAGACAGGCAGTTACTCTAGGAGAGCTGGACAGGATCCCTCATGGAAGGTCCTAAACCCATTAGCTGGACTGACCGCTATCTGCTCCTTTGGGCAAGGAGGAACAGGATGACAGGATGAGGACTGCTAGAGCCTACAAAATGACCTCCAGCAGGCTGGCCACTGGTGTGAATGTCTCTGACCAAACAATCAGAAACCGACTTCATGAGGGTAGCCTGAAGGCCCGATGTTCCCTAGTGGACCCTGTGCTTACTGCCCAGCACCGTGGAGCTTGATTGGCATTTGCCATAGAATAGCAGAATTGGCAGATCCTCTACTGGCGCGCTGTGCTTTTCACGGATGAGAGCAGGCTCACCCTGAGCACATGTGACAGACGAGAAGGGGTCTGGAGAAGCCGTGGAGAACGTTATGCTGCCTGTAACATCGTTCAGCATGACTGGTTTTGGTGTTGGGTCAGTGATGGTTCTTGTGGCGAAACATTGTCACCACAAGGCTTTTTACCTGAAATGAAGGCTATTAGGACTCAGGAGTTTATAGTTTTATTGCAATTAAACAATAACATGGACTCAACCCAATTCCGCTAAATCTGATTGAGCCCCGAACAGTTCAGAACTCAAAACTTATATAGAAATTTCTTATCACTCCGACCTCACTCAAATTAGCTCATTTGCTGTTTTTCTCTGACTCCTCTCTGCACCTGTTCGGCTGATACCTCGAGTTCTCATGGGAACCATTATTATCTCCTGACTTCCCCCTGCAGCTGGCCTCCGGTATTGTTACTGTCTATTGACCATTTTTAGTTTCTGTTTTGCTTATTTTTTTATTGGCCAAGGCAGAGCAGATGTTGTCTTCTTCCATTTTTGGGCATTTTCTTATCATTTCCCCTTCCTTGGTTTTCACGTTATTTCATATTTGATGGCTGAAGCTAAGCTTTCATTAAAAAGAAATATGGCATGTGCCTTTATTTTAATCATTTGCTTGACATGCTTGACAAGCCTTAATTTCTGCGCTAAAGTTAATCCTAATATATTCTTCAATATTTATTTATGCTAGTGTATTTCTTATTCACCATACATTACATCATCATGACTTGTTAGTTTCAATGCCTTTTGCTGTTTCTGCTGATTCACTATTCCAGCTGGCTTCTTATGTGCCTACCAGGGCCATTTTTCATTAATATCGTTCCTCAGCTTCCTATCTTTTTGAACAAAAGGTGCACACATTCCCCTTCTCCTGTCCTCGATTTATTCTATAAGTCATTCTCTTTCTATTCTGTCCTTCCTTTCCCAAACTGGTAATTCTGCTTCAAGCTTAAAAATAATGCTATATGACTAATGTTTTTTGTTTAGATATTTGCTTGACCTATCTTATTTGCTTGACATTCTAATTTATGCTAAATCTAATGTTTCAGAAGCTGTTAATTACTTTTATGGCTATTTATGCTAATATACTATTAATGCTAATATATATTTTTTTCTATTCCATATGGTCTGGGGAGGCATATCCATGGAGGGATGCACAGACCTCTACAGGCTAGACAATGGCACCTTGACTGCCATTAGGTATCAGGATGAAATCCTTGGACCCATTGTCAGACCCTATGCTGGTGAAGTGGGTCCTGGGTTCCTCCTGGTGCACTACAATGTCAGGCCTCATGTGGCGAGAGTATGCAGGCAGTTTCTGGGGGATGAAGGAATTGATACCATTGACTGGCACCCATGCTCACTCGCCTGACCTCAATCCAATATAACACCTCTGGGTGTCACATTATGTTTCGGTCCATCCCACGATGCCAGGTTGCACCTCAGACTGTCCAGGAGCTCAGTGATGCCCTGGTCCAGATCTGGGAGGAGATCCCCAGGACACCATCCGTCGTCTCATTAGGACGTTGTCAGGCATGCATACACGCACGAGGGGGCCATACAAACTACTGAGTACGATTTGGAGTTGCTGCAATGAAATTTTGGCAAAATGGACTCGCCTGCCACATCACCTTTTCACTTTGATTTTCGGGGTGTCATTGAATTCAGCCCTCTGTAGGTTGATAATTTTCATTTCCATCAAATGATGTGGCATCCTTTCGTTCTTAACACATTACCCAGTCCACATCAGTAGAGATAGCCAGCAAGATTTTTTTCCCATTGAGATCTGTTGTGTTTTCAAAGTATTCTTTTAATTTTTTTGAGCAGTTTTTATATATTCACATGCTAAAGTAAAAGCTTGCAAACACAGACAGCTAAACCATTGAGCATTGGCACACTTATCTGACTTGCCAGCACAGAGGCTGAGCTGCTATTTACTTTACATGCATCAATTTGCAAAGAAAAAGTCTCTAGCCTTCAATAATCATTTCTTTAATACCTATAAAGCTCAGAGTAATAGGTATCATGATGCATTTTATTTTGACTTTATTACCTAAGGTGTTGATGAGCCCCAATAAATCTAAATGCCATTTGTTTGCTTGTAAGTTGTATGCGCTAGCCTGAGAGCTTGTCCTGTACTCACACAGGCAGAGGCCCAGAATGCAGTTTGTTTAGTTTTCTGTCAGTCAGGGGCTCAGTCCCTGCATTCCCAAAACAAAATCTGACTGCTTGTTTCTTCAGAGAGCATAACGATCTTGACTCGCAGAGGTTCAAAAACAAAGGCAAATGAAAAGGCATGCAGGCTGGGGCCCCTCTGTTAAAGTAAATGGTGTTCTTTTTAAGCTGCCTCAGGCCTAGACTTTTCAAAATTAATAGCATTAAAACTAACGATAAAGCATATTGATCCTTAATCGAAATTCTCAACACCCTAAGTGTTGTGTCTGTAACGTAGCGATCACAGAGCTATTTTTATAGCAGCACGTCCAAGCTGTCCTGTCCTCCTCAGACAGGCCTCGACCACCCGAAGATGTCGTCCCTTTCAGGTTCAGACCCAGGTGCGCTACACTATTATTTCCACGGCAAACTGGCTGAAAAACACTGAACTAGATGACTGTGGCTAATTTAACGCCGCTTGCATTTTTCGGAAAGATGTTTTAGGTCCCGTACCCCCGTCGCTGTCCACAACGGTTCAGTACCAACACTTTGAAATAACAAACATTATAAGGTAAAAACGACATATTAAAAACCACATCCAGCTAACCAACTCCGTTTTTCATAACAAGACCTGGAAAATGTCCGTGAGTAAGCTCGTCCTCGATCACTTGCCAGCTGCTGAATTTTTACGTCGGTCCTTTCCAAGCTCCTTTATTTTCTTTCTGTCTTCTTCAAGTGAACGAATTATGAAGGCGTATTTCATGAAAGAAATTTTCTTTGATTTCTGGAAGTTCCACTTGAAGCTGCGATCACCCTAAAGTCGCGCTCGCTCATTTGTAGTTACCGGTAATAGCGGATGTGAAATGTGAACCATTCACGTCAACATGAAATACTGCATCGACGATGATTCAATCACATTAGATTAAAAAAAGTGCTAAAACAATATTAATTCAATACCAAAAAATGTCGGAGTGTTCGCTGCGCGGAGAGATGAGTCCCCGGTAAAATCTGAAAGCAGCAAATTAAAGGGCAGCTTCAGGTCACCTGATTGCCAAAAGATCAACTGTCTGCATTATAAACCGCCACTTTATTAAATTAGTTTTCAGATATACAATTATTTACTTTTAAGGAACGATGCTCTGTAGTTTACTTTGCTCCAAGACGCTAATATCAGCTTGTTTTAAGTGTACAAAAGTGTATTAAACGTAAAGCATTTGAACACCGTCTGGGGCCTTACACCGTGCCTTTTGTTCAGAAAGTAGAGTAGTAGTGCCATCTACTGGTTGGCTTAAAGAAAATCGAAAGCTTTGAGGAACTGGGGCCTCATGTATAACGCCGTGCGTAGAACTCGCACTATAACATGGCGTAAGCACAAAAGCCGAAATGTGCTTACGCACAGAAAAATCCAGATGCAGGAATCTGTGCGTACTCCAACTTCCACGTTCTTCCGTTACATAAATCCCGATCAGCGTGAAAACAACCGCTCGTGCACGCGCATTTTGTAACGCCCCAAATCCTCCCAGAATTACGCCTATTTGAATATGCAAATCAATATAAATCGCCCTTAAGCGCAGCCTTCTGTGAAAAGACAATGGGAAAAGCACGGGGAAAATATGAGAATTTCAGCGAATACCAAGTGGAGGCAAAGGAAAAACATACTATTTGTTCAAATAAACCGTGGTATAATCAACAAAAGGAAGTTGATCGAGTGACATAGCGTGTTGGAGAAACTTGAAAGCTCACATTCACAAAATCGCACAGTGCCGGAAATAAAAAAGAAGTGACATATCAAAGTTGCCGTGAAAAGAAGAGTTGTAAGCCCACTGTCTGAGTGTCATATGAAAGCTTATTAGGGTACAGAGAAAAAAGGCACAAAAGCACGAAATGTCAACTTTAATCTCGAATTTTCCACTTTAATCACGTAGTTTATTTTGTCATTTAGTAGAACATCATAAACTTCATCTTAAAATCGTTTAATTAACCAGTTTCTCAAAATTACATCGTAATTAAAGTAGCACGTTAAATGCTTTGTTTTGTATTTGATCTTCTACTCGTATGTGATCTATGTGTGTGAATCACTACTTGCTTCTTAAACTGGCTCTCTTCCTCCAACTGGACACAGAATCCATTACATTTGTGATATTACATCTCTGAATAACTAAAATACTGAGATGTATACGTGATGTCATTTTCATGATGATAGGAGTTAAAGCACGTTATTAAACATGTGTTTCATGAGCCTCGTGCTCATGACAAGCATTTATCTTTTGTCGAAATTTGTCGCTCCGTTTTTAGCTGTGTTGTTATTTTCTCTTTCTGTTTTATATTCAATATATATTGGCGTGGCCGCCCCAAGAGTCCTTGCTTTTCTTTCCCCAAGTAACCGATCGCCATACAATCAGCTCTGTAATAGACGTTAAGCCATCTGTAAGCTTAGCGCCGATTCTTCAAAACGTTTAAAGAACATTGAAATATCTTCGTAGTACATGTTTAATTATTCTGTCCTTCACGACACTCCCAGTGAAGAATATAGATTATTTAAATGAAGTTAAAGTTTTATCTGTATAATTTAATAAACATATTTTGCTGCATTTCACCTTAAAAATGATATTGTCATCATATGTAAATACGCGCTTTATAAAGTGGCTCAGGTTGTGAGATATTATAACTGTAGTGCAAGTTTACAGTGTGGTGATTGTACTTATAAGTCCTAACAGTTCTACAAGAAGCAATTGATTGAGTGCATTTAAAGTTCTTGGGATTAAACTGTTTCTGAACCGCGAGGTCCGTACAGGAAAGGCTTTAAAACATTTTGCAGTGGCTGAGGTAGCGTGTCCTTAAAGCTGTATACCGATAATTCTCTTTCCGATCAGCTGCTGCTGTGATTCACACTCAGATACAGTGATATAAATACTCTGAGTGGTGCAGTGAGAGAAATATGGAAAAAGATGATCCGCTGTGGCAACTCCTAACGGGAGGAGCTGAAAGAAGAAGAAGAAGAAGAAGTGAGAGTAACAACGCTAAAGCAGTTATGGTATTTGGAATACTATGGCTGTTCCCTGGACCATTATATTGTTACAGGTTAATTACAATCAGATGCGTTACACTAATAAACAATATGCGGTTAGTTTCAGTGTATTTATAAAGCCGCGTCATGAAAATAATGAGTAACCACACAAGAACAGTACCATTGCTTTGACGCTGGGTGCCGCCAGTTTGCAAAACCGAGAGGAGAACTTGCGTACGACAGGTACCGTGGAAAAGTGCGTGGCTTTACGCCAAGTGTAGGTTTTATACATCGCGATTTGAACGTGGAAAAGTTCTTACGCAACATTTCTGTGCGTACGCACCGTTTATACATGAGGCCCCTGGTGTTTGGGGATTGCAATTGCTCTTCCAGAGTATTCTAGAATATTTAATTTTCACATTTGATCAATTGTGTTTGTATATGTACTCCACCTGTATTTGTGTACTAATTGTATTTAGTTATTTCTGTTTAGATTTCATACACACTTTCTAACTGAAGAATTAGGCCAGCAGGTGTTAAAGCAGCCCAGTAACGTACAACTGTCCAGCACATTGACTCTTATCATTATCATCACAGTCATTATTGTAATTAATAAAGATACAGCTAAAGTAAATGTGCGTCTTGCTTCACGTGTATAACACAACAAAACATTTGACTGACATTTTGAATTGCTATTATGGGTAATGATTGTGAGTTTAGGGGTTTAAATGATTAAATATTAAATTAATCAGGTGGAATTTGTTCTTTTACTCAGATTGTTAATGGACAGTGTACACGGTAAATGGGTCATTATTGCTGTGCTGTGACTAAGACCTTGAAGAATGTGTTCACGAGGGAGGGATATTGCTATTTTTTTTTTATTAAAGCAGGTTGCGATGTATTTATCCCGCTGCCCTCTGTTGCCGCAGCATTTGAGAATCGCCAACTTCTCTTTTCAGGCGTCTGCAGTGGTTGCTGTTTCTGTTTGAACGACAGTTGTAATTAGTTATGCAACACGTATTTTATTCACATTACACTTTTACATACACAATTGATTTCAACTACAGAGTGTACATCACTTAATACTAACAACGCTCAACTTGGAGTGTGCCGGTGACTGATCTGCGCCGTGTCTCTCAGCCTCCGGTCTGACACCTTTGAATTTGGGGTTTAGCAGAGTGAATTCAACCTGATCTGACATCAGTGGGTTTGTCATCATCATTTTCAAAGGCTGGATTCATAGACGTCAAGTGGAAAAAAATCGAAGATGGATTATTGTAAATACGTGAGCTGCCTTCTGGAAAGGCAAGATGGGTGGTGACCATGGTGGCCATTTTGAAGTCGGCCATTTTGGATCCAACTTTTGTTTTTTCAATAGGAAGAGGGTCATGTGACACATCAAACTTATTGGGAATTTCACAAGAGAAACAATGGTGTGCTTGGTATTAACGTAACTTTATTCTTTCATGAGTTATTTACAAGTTTCTCTTTGTTTACAGCCATTGACATGTCGCAGAGGTTAACACGTGAGGAGCGGATAGAAATTGTGTTGATGTCTGGTGAACACAGTAACCGGGTCATTGCAGCAGATTTCAATGCAAGACACCCTACGAGACCACCCATCTCCCGTGCTACAGTTAGCAAACAGCTTGCTAAGTTTTGTGAAACTGGTTCAGTGTTGGATTTGCCAAAATGTGGACGCATGAAAACTTGTCACTAATGAAGAAACATCAGTGGCTGTTCTAGCTTCATTCAGCAGGAGCCCACAGCGTCGCACTCGCCGCATGTCACTGGAGAGTGGCATTAGTCGAACATCCCTTCGGCGGATATTAGCTACTCACAAATGGCACCCTTACAAACTCCAGCTACTGCAGCATCTCAACGAGGATGACCCAGATCGGTGCACTGAAATGGGCAAAACAAAAATTGGAACAGGACCCTCAGTTTACGCAGAAGATTTTGTTCAGTGACGAGGCAAACTTTTATGTGAATGGTGAAGTTAACAAAGAAAACCACCGCTATTGGTCTGACACTAACCCACATTGGATAGATCCCTCCAAGACTGTTGGAACAAAAAAAATGATGGTATGGTGTGGTATATGGGGTACAAAGATAGTGGGGCCATTCTTCATCAATGGAAACCTCAAGGCCACTGGATATGCGAAATTGCTACATGATGATGTGTTTCCCTCTTTATGCACTGAAGCTGGCACGTTCCCTGAGATTTTCCAGCAAGATGGTGCACCACCACATTATGGGTGTCAGGTCCGAGCATTCCTAGATGAACAGTTTCCTGGAAAGTGGATTGGTCGTCGTGGGTCAGTTGAATGGCCCCCAAGGTCTCCCGATCTGACCCCTTAGACTTTTATCTTTGGGGTCATCTGAAGGCAATTGTCTATGCTGTGAAGATACGCGATGTGCAGCACCTGAAACTACGGATACTGGAAGCCTGTGCTAGCATTTCTCCTGTGGTGTTGCTATCAGTGTGTGAAGAGTGGGAGAAGAGGGTTGCATTGACAATCCAACACAATGGGCAGCACATTGAACACATTTTATAAATGGTCAGAAACTTGTAAATAACTCATGAAAGAATAAAGATACGTTAAAACCAAGCACACCATTGTTTTTCTTGTGAAATTCCCAATAAGGTTGATGTGTCACATGACCCTCTTCCTATTGAAAAAACAAAGGTTGGATCCAAAATGGCCGACTTCAAAATGGCCACCATGGTCACCACCCATCTTGAAAAGTTGCCCCCCTCACATATACTAATGTGCCACAAACAGGAAGTTAATATCACCAACCATTCCCATTTTATTAAGGTGTATCCATATAAATGGCCCACCCTATATATATATATATATATATATATATATATATATATATATATATATACACACACACACACTCACACATCAGACAATGTAAGCTGCTGATGAAGCCCCTCTTCGTTGCGAGTCCGTAGCGACGAAACACCAAAGAACAAAAAGTTTAACAGACGACGTTGAACATGATTAACTGTTTGTGTAACGTTAATGCAAATGGCCAGTAGATGTCACTAGACGAGTGTCAAATGCTTCAATGCTTCAATACGATTTCCAACACAATTGTTTCAGATGTTTTGGTGCTTCGTGAGGCTTCACTCCACATCACTACCCCATCTTCTTCTTCTTCTTCATTATCTTCTGAATAATGTCAGATTGGAGTAATAATGAGGTATTGCTGCCATCTGCTGGACGGACGCTATTGCTTTCGTTATCACATTTTTTTTAATTACTAAAAATGATAATACATTTGTTTCTTATAATTATCTTGTAAAAACTTTAAAGGGCAACTGTTCTCAGTTGTATCAGTATCTATTTCTTTCAGGTTATCAAAAAGATGAGTCATTGTTCGCATTTATCTGTTTTATGCTTGCCAATATAACAAAAGATTAAGACTTAGGTAAGTTTGTTTAAATCAATACTATAATTTAATTTTTGCCTTTCTATCTCGGGACACCATTTATTCTTGTCCCTTATGAGAAGTTTTAACCGAAACAAATGCCTTTCCATGCTCCCAAATATTCTGATGTTCCCTGAAAACTGTCTTTTTAATTACACATTAAATTTACATTTGTGTAAAGGCATCACAAAGTCTAGTTGAGTTTAACACAGTGTTTAGCTAACTTACCTGCCCTTTCTTTTCCTTTATGTGCTGGCCCTTTTGTGTAGTCATAACAATCTGGAGCTAAACACTCAAAACCGTGGAGATGACAGTGGATTTTAGGAAAGGTCCCACAATATTGACTCCCTTTTGCATACTTCTGGGAAAGTTGTGGAAACCTTCACGTTTCTGGGATGTATAATCTCTCGGGACTTGGGAGACCAATATAGGATCCATCATAAAAAGGGCACAACAGCAAAAGTACTTCCGGCGACAGCTGAGAAAGTTTAACCTTCCACATGAGATGCTGATTGAGTTCTACATAGGAGTTTGGATCCGTGACTAAACAAGATAAAAACAGGCTACAATGAATAGTCAAGTCTGCCGAAAATATTATTGGCGTCATTCTACCCAAATAACAGAACCTGAATTATTCCAGAGTCATGAAACAGGCTGAGAAAATCATCACTGACCCCTGACCATCAGGCGACAACATTTCTGAACTTCTTCCATCAACCCAGTGTTAAAGATTAATATATGCCAACACAAACAGATGTAAAAACAGTTTATTCCCACAGGCCATCAAGCTCAAAAATGGTTAGTTTCATCCCCCCAGGGTCTTGCAGTATTGCACACATATTGATAATATATTTTTTTCTGTGTTTATTTCATTATTTCTTTCACTGAGTTGTACTTTTTAAGCATTATAGATGCCAAAGGGACTGGACAGGCATCCCAGCCAGAAGATGGAGTGGTTCTAATAGGCAAACAAGCATCCCGGCTGGGAAAGAGAAAGAGATCAGACCCAGAAGAGAGGGGCAAATTGGATTGACAGACATCCCATCAGAATGGGAAGGTGTCACTGGGGACCGTTTACTCCCATAGCACGTTAGATGGCAGCGGCCCTTGATGGTGATGCCCAGTATGAAACCAGTAGGGCATGCTGGAAAGTGTAGTCCTGCAACACAGCCCTGCTGAGCCCCTAGGTGCCGCAAGGGGGTGCTGCAGGAAGATGCGTCACCTATAATGGGACTTCTATATAACTCGGAAGTAGTTCCATCAGGCAGTGGCTCTGGCATCAGAAGTACTCCCGGGTCCTTAATAAAGGGGACTGCAATCCCTTGTCCAGGTGAGTCGGAGCTGGGAGGAAGAAAGGCAACACTCAACTGGAGGACGGCCGTGCAGTGGTAACAATTGGAAGGAGACAGGAATTGTGTCTGTTGAAGAGAGAAACCTGTGGTGTTGTGCTACTTTGTGGTAATGTGGAAGGAATACGGCTGAATAAACCATCCTTTATTTTCATCACAGCATATGTGTATATAGTATATATATTTGTAAAAGTTTGGGAACCCCTCTCAGCCTGCATAATAATTTACTTTCAACAAAAAAGTTAACAGTGGTATGTCTTTCATTTCCTAGGAACAGCTGAGTACTGGGGTGTTTTTCCGAAAAAAAGATTTTTTGTGAAGCAGTATTTAATTGTATGAAATTAAATCAAATGGGAAAAACTGGCTGTGCAAAAATGTGGATCCTCTTGTAATTTTGCTGATTTGAATGCATGTCACTGCTCAGTACTGATTACTTGTAACACCAAATTGGTTGGATCAGCTCGTTAAGCCTTGAACTTCATAGACAGGTGTGTCCAATCATGAGTGGTAAAAGGTATTTAAGGTGGTCAATTGCAAGTTGTGCTTCCCTTTGACTCTCCTCTGAAGAGTGACAGACAGCATGGGATCTTCAAAGTAACTCTCAAAAGATCTGAAAACAAAGATTGTTCAGTCTCATGGTTTAGGAGAAGGCTACAAAAAGCTCTCTCAGAGGTTTAAACTGTTAATTTCATCTGTAAGGAATGTAATCAGGAAATGGAAGGCAAAAGGCACAGTTGCTGTTCTGGTCTGGCAGGCCAAGAAAAATACAGCAAAAAATATGCGCAGTATTGTGAGAATGGTTACAGACAACCCACAGTTCACCTCTAAAGACCTGCAAGAACATCTTGCTGCAGATGGCGTATCTGTACATCGTTCTACAATTCAGCTCAATTTGCACAAAGAACATCTGTATGGCAGGGTGATGAGAAAGAAGCCCTTTCTGCACTCACGTCACTTACAGAGTCACTTGTTGTATGCAAATGCTCATTTAGACAAGCCAGATTCATTTTGGAACAAAGTGCTTTAGACTGATGAGACAAAAATTGGGTTATCTGGTCATAACAAAAAGCGCTTTGCATGGAGGAAGAAGAACACCGCATTCCAAGAAAAACACCTGCCACCTACTGTCAAATTTGGTGGAGGTTCCATCATGCTGTGGGGCTGTGTGGCTAGTTCAGGGACTGGGGCCCTTGTTAAAGTCGAGGGTCAGATGAATTCAACCCAATATCAACAAATTCTTCAGGATAATGTTCAAGCGTCAGTCACAAAGTTGAAGTTACGCAGGGGTTGGATATTCCAACAAGACAATAACCCAAAACACAGTTCAAAATCTACAAAGGCATTCATGCAGAGGGAGAAGTACAATGTTCTGGAATGGCCGTCACAGTCCTCTGACTTGAATATCATCGAAAATCTATGGGATGATTTGAAGCAGGCTGTCCGTGCTCGGCAGCCATCAAATTTAACTGAACTGGAGAGATTTTGTATGGAAGAATGGTCAAAAATACTTCCATCCAGAATCCAGACACCCATCAAAGTTTAAAGGAGGCGTCTAGAGGCTGTTATATTTGCAAAAGGACGCTCAACTAAGTATTGATGTAATATCTCTGTTGGGGTGCCCAAATTTATGCACCTGTCTAATTTTGTTATGATCATATTTTCTGTTAATCCAATAAACTTAATGTCACTGCTGAAATACTACTGTTTCAATAAGGCATGTCACATATTAAAAGGAAGTTGCTACTTTGAAAGCTCAGCTAATGAAAAACAAAAATCCAAAGAATTAAGAGGGGTTCCCAAACTTTTTTATATCACTATATATATATATATATATATATATATATATATATATATATATATACACCAGCCGTCCCATGTGGCTTTGTCCATGTAGATGTGAAACAAGACAGTGAGGAGGGCCCTGCGTGAATATATCGCTTGTGTAAGCGAACTATGATTCTTAGTGCTATGAGAGAAGTTGCAAAATCAACTGGAATGTTCAAGCAAATTCTAGAAAAACGCTGTATCTAAATCCGTTAAGTAGTTCTCTCGTTCACTAGCTAAGTGGATGTAAGATACGCCCTGAGGCAGACGCGTGATTGAGGAGGGCACCACCCCCCTCCCCTCGGCCTGCTGCACCTCTCTCGGATTCTCACAAATAAATCGGTACCGCAAGTGTACTTTGATACATAGTGCAATGAGAGAAGTCACAAAATCAACCAGAATGTTCAAGCAAATTCTAGAAAAAAAAATCCCAACCTAAATCTGTTAAGTAGTTATCTTGTGAAAAGCAGAGAGACAGACAGACATCGGATTTTTTAAATATATTTATATTCTGTCTTTTTTTTTTATAATCTGAGGTGTGTGATTAACTGTTGTGTGTATGTACAGTATATCGATTGTGTAACTTATAATTGGAGAGTCACCCAAACCAGAGTCAAATTCCTTGTATGCATGCATACTTGGCCAATAAAGTTGATTCTAATTCTGATTAGGAATTGCGGCGCACTTATTCTTCAGCTCAATTTTTGTTGTCTTGTCTTGAACAGATTACACAGTACAGTTTTTAAATTTCAAAATCTCCCACAGGAAAGCATTATCTATCTATCTATCTATCTATCTATCTATCTATCTATCTATCTATCTATCTATCTATCTATCTATCTATCTATCTATCTATCTATCTAGTGGATTTGTGAACTTGTGTATCTTAAAATTGAGACACATTCTGTGTGACTATGGATTAGTTTACTATTTAAATTTTACATTGACAGCTGTTACACCGACTTGTATATTTTGTGTGCCTCCTTTTTTCCACTATCGATCGTTTACTGATGGCAAACAGATCCCCAGTACAAGTCAATGAAATACCACTAGACTGCATACGTGGGTAGGAAGTCACCGTCACTGACTCCCACAGCAATCCTCAGTCAGCAAGTCCAGTTGTGCATACATGGAAAGCACCAAGTCACCAAATTGTTTTCCTATATGAAGTCTTCCCAGCACCTTGACCGCAACCAAGAGGGATGGTGTCTCACACCTTCCAGTGCTTCAAGTCATGAAAGGTAAGTTAATAAGTAAGTTATCTTTTTAACCGAAAACATTTAAAATGAAAGCAAGGAAAACAAAAGGTAAAGAGGAATATATTTACATTATTGTTGGTTAAAATATGTATTCAAAAAGAATCCTGGGCATATATGAAGATAAGTATTATGTCTTAGTGCACACTAGTATAGTAAGGGTAAAATCATTAAAAAAAACTGTTTCTGCATATTTTATTATTTATCTCCTTGCAGCTGCAAACAACCAATATCTTGATGCTACGTTTAAAACTTCACTCAAGGACACTTTGTTCTCTGAGAGAGCTAAACAGTCCATTGTTTCAAGAAATGCAGCTACTGAGACTTTAACCATGAGAGAAAGCCAGAAAGGCCACTTGCTTTCACTTGCATCGGCTAGGCCTCTGCCTCCCTGGACACTAACATGAGCTGATGACAAGACAAGGAAAGTGTGTTCAATAAGAAACAGTGCCACCATTTTAGAGATGCAGTTGCCTAAACATTTAGACTTTTGGGACGCTTTTGCAACAAGAAACCATTCATTTGTGTGGCCCAGTATCATATGTGGGGGTCCTCGTGATACCAACTTGCTGGTGGGAGTCAATCGATAAATAGGTCTCAGACACCTGCACAGGGTAAGGAGTAATATGAAAAAGTTTCAGTCAGATGATGGACATAGGGTCAGGTAATGGGCATTAGGTAATGGTGGCAGGAACTAGGTGGGTTCATGGTGAAGGCCTGCCAAGTGGGTGTGATGAGCAGGACAAAGCACTATTCTTATTAGGCTGGGAAATACTGGTGCAACTAATTGCAGGCAAGTTCAAGGCTATAGGATGATTGAGAGTCAGAGGAGAATGAGTAATGGGTTCTATGATAAGAACAGTAATAAAAGTATGGTCCATCCATTGCTGTGCGCTCATTTCATTTGATTTGAGTCCAATAAAGCCTGATTCTGCTGCCATTCTGAGATTGTGTGTGCCTTCTTTTGAAGAATGGATGTTGTGCCTGCACCACGACAAAGGTTCTCTAGATATGAACTACCTTGTGGTGTGTAAACCATTATTATGATGATTCACTAGTTCACTTGCCAGTGTAATTTACTGAGGGTGACCTGATATCCCAGTGACAGGGACAGTCCTGATTTCAGACTATGTTTTCCAAAACATTACTGCTATTTTTCTTTTTTTTGGTATTATTGGTTTTACTGTATTTCATTAATTTTGTTTCATAGTAAATTGATTTTATATTGTTGAATTGGTTCCAGGTGTATTGTTAAGAGCACCTCATGTGGTTGACTGCAAGGATTAGTGACTGATAAGAGATACCTGCAATTGAAAATTGCATGGTAAGCGGGCACTCTGTCCAGCAGGGGGCACTTGTTCCCTAGGATGCATGCAGAACATACATGAGTCTTTTATCCCCATCTCTTTTGTAACAATGGCAGAAATAATCAGACCAGATTATATGGTATAAAAAGAGATATATGTATTTAACTTGCTATAAATGATAATATCCATTCCCATAATGCAAAGCATAATCCATTTATACATACATATGCAGGCCAGAGAGAAGCCAAGTGACACACAGCTAATTCTTCAAGTGAGGAAATGCTGACCACTAGATGTCTCATCTGGCAGAATATCATCTACATGGAGACGCTTCTGACTTTGTGCTGGATCCTGGTCATTGTAACCACTCACATATTAATGCATTCATAAAATTCTTGTCAGATAAGGGCAACTGCCAGACATAGAATTTTTGTCAGATATGGAGACGGGCTATTTACTTCTGGACTGAACCCAAATAACACCTTCACCTGTTCACACCATTTATTATAAACAGTGTTTTTTTTAACCATACTGGTTAAGCAGACATCAGCACTTTAAAAACTGCCTGCTTGTGTGTTCTGCACGTTTTGTGTCCATCGCGTTGCCTGCACCTTACAGTTATTTGTCTGTCTTTCTCTTCCATTCAGCTGAACTGCAGGGCTTTGAAATAAACTTCAAGACAATAAGTCAGGCCTGCTTTCATCAAAAGAAATCCCTGCCCCACGGAATTCGTACTTAAATTGGACACACATCAAATAGGGCAACTATCCTGGCGTGCTGTCTTCCAGTTGTTTGTGTCATAAATCTCCCACTCTCCCCCCATCAGCCAACTTGTCTCACATGTCTTTTTTGTCAACTGGCTTACCTAAAAGTGTCTTGTTTCTGCTCAAATGAGTAAAATCAGATACAATGAAATAAACTTTACAGATCAGAGTGACATACAGTTTTGCAAACGTTGGCTACAGGTGCCTGTGTTAGTGATTGACACAGGCAGAGATTCGGTCAGAAGACAACTGTTTGGTCTGCTTGTGTTGAGCTGGTAAAACACTTGGCTGGAAGCAGCTGTCTTTGTGCAAATAAAGCTCCACTCTGTGGGTGCAATAAAGAAGCCATATTAAAGTACAGATGCATTTCCACAGTAAAACACTTTGCTACTGCACCTTAAAATAAACTTAACATTCTTTCTCCTCTTCCACACAGCCCCATTAACTGCATTGAATGACTTTCCCATATTAACTGTAACTGTCTGCAATATGTCATTTGTTTTTATGTTAAATACGCATGGGTAAATCACATTTACTGTATATACAGAGTACCATTTTCAAATATGAGCTTTTTTGACTACATACTGTAGTGGCGGAGAAGTGGGTACCCTCAGCCCAAAGAAGGCACTCAGAGTCTTAGGACAGGCAGCAGAATCAGACTTTGTGCAGCACACATACAGACTCAATTCACATAGACTGAGTGCCCAGGATGGGCAAACCTCACTTTTATTACAGTTCTTATCATATAACCCATTATTTATCCTCATGTGACCCCCAACACTTCAATCCCTTCATCCTGCCTCTTTTTAGTTCTACCAATATTTCCCAGTTTAATGTGTAATACTCTGCTCTATCCATCATGCCCACTTGACAAGCCCTATCTCTGCCTAGTACCAGCCCAGTGCTCACACCACCAATATTAAGGCCTAAAAGTTCACATTTCCCTCTCTGGAAAAGGGGAGTCCACTCTCTGACCTTTGACATAATATATTGATGGCTTCTTGCTTACTTAAGAAAATAAAATATATATATATATATATATATATATATATCCATCCATCCATTTTCTAACCCGCTGAATCCAAATACAGGGTCACAGGGGTCTGCTGGAGCCAATCCCAGCCAACACAGGGCACAAGGCAGGAACCAATCCTGGGCAGGGTGCCAACCCACCGCAGGACACATACAAACACACCCACACACCCACACACCAAGCACACACTAGGGCTACTTTAGAATCGCCAATCCACCTAACCTGCATGTCTTTGGATTGTGGGAGGAAACCGAGCCCGGAGGAAACCCACGCAGACACGGGAGAACATGCAAACTCCATCGCAGGGAGGACCCGGAAGCGAACCCGGTCTCCTAACTGCTTGAGGCAGCAGCACTACCACTGCGCAATGCCTATATATATATATATATATATATATATATATATATATATATATATATATATATATATATATATATATATATATATATATATATATATATATATATATATACTTTAGGCATAAGCCTTTTAAGATATATATATATATATATATATATATATATATACTTTAGGCGTAAGCCTTTTTAAGTTTAACCCTTTGGGAAGATGTCACCACAACCGGATTCATCTTATTACCTGCTACAAGCCTGTTATTTGATAGCAACCCGTCACCACCAAGGATAGTGAGGAGGTGGATCCTGGAGGCTGAAATGGCCCTGAATGACAGTTTCCAAATGACAGACTGGGAAGTAATGTGTGAGTCATATAGGGGCGACATTGAGGGGCTCCCATCACCGCAGCACAACTAATTAACTTTTGTGTTGACACTGTAGTACCTCAAACACAGTGTGATGCTTTCCAAACAACAAGCTCTTGATTACTAAGGAGTTAAAAGGTCTCCTGCATGTGAAAAAAGGAAGTTGGTGACAAAGAAGCTCTGAAGGACAAACAGCAAGTGCTAAAGAAAAAGCTGAGTGAGAGAATGGATGCTAACAAAGATAAAACAGAAAACAGGCTCACTCAGAAGAATATGAAGGATGTCTGGAATGGACTGAACACAGTTACAGGACTCAAGTAATGCAGGGCTCAGGTGCTAGAAGCGGATGTGGTCAATGCTAACAATTGTTACCAATTGTTTTGGTAAATTTTCCCATTCCACTGCTATCCTCTTCCAATAACCTGGCCTCCCACACAATCTTCACTACCTCAGCAAATCCTACCATGTCAAGTGGAATGGCCAGCGATGAGTCCTCCTCTGACCATTAGTGTAGACTGTTCATAACTGAAGACCAAGTAAGGAGACAAATGACAAAGCCACACACAGGAAAAGCAGTGGGACCAGATGGAGTCAGTCCTTGAGTGCTTCAGGCCTGTGCTGGCCAACTTTGCGGTGTCCTCTGTCGCCTGTTCAGTTTGTCCACTAGGCCTCAGAAAGTGCCACTGCTCTGGAAAACATCCCAGGCACCTCCTCACCTAATGACTACAGAGCAGTGGCACTTGTGTCTAACGTCATGAAGACCTCTGACACACTTGTCCAGGACGATGTGAGACATGTCGTGATAGACTACCTGAACCCTCTGCAGTTTACCTCTCAGCCGATGACTGGAATGGAGGCTACAGTTATCTATCTGCTCCACAAGGCTTATTCTCACCTGGACAAAGCTTAAAGCACTGTGAGGACTATGGTTTTTTTGACTTCTCCAACACCTTCAGTACCATCCAGCCAACCCTGTTATGGGGTAAACTCAGAGATATGCAGGTGGATGAGCCTATGGTGTCCAGGATAATGGACCATCTGTGAGGGAGACCACTGTTTGTGAGACTCAAGGACTGTGTCTCTGATACAGATGTGATCAATACAGGAGCACAAGGAACAGTCCTGTCTCCTTTACTGTTCACTGTGCACACCTCAAACTATTAATAAAACAGCAGGTCATGTCACTGGCAGACATTCTCAGATGGTTCTGCACTTATGGGGTGAATTGATAAAGGAGGTGAGACAAACAAAAACAAAAAATGGTTATTGACTTTCACCACACTAAAAAGCCTCTATTTCTTGTCACTATGCAATGACTGGATGTAGAGGTGGTCGACTCCTACAAGTACTTAGGGGTCCACATCAATGGCAGATTGGACTGGTCCTAGAATACAGAGGAACTGTATAAGGAAGGCTGCGGTGGGCTGGCGTCCCGCCCGGGGTTTGTTTCCTGCCTTGCGCCCTGTGTTGGCTGGGATTGGCTCCAGCAGACCCCCGTGACCCTGTAGTTAGGATGTAGCGGGTTGGATGATGGATAGATGGATGGATGTATACGGGAGTGCAGAGGAGGCTGTTTTTCTTCAGGAGACTGCACTTCTTTAATATGAGAAGTGACATCCTTCACATCTTCTATAATGGCCAGTGGGATTTTCAACATTGTGATGTACTGGGCCATTGACATCACTTCAAGAGATGCCCACCAAATCAATAAACCAATTAAAAGGGAAAGTTCAGTTAAATGAAGCACCCTGGACCCCCTGGACGTCATAGCAAAGGAATGAAAACAAAACTGAGCGCCATAATGAACAATGCTGCACATCCTCTCTCTGCCACAACAAGACTGAGGATGTTCAGTAAATGAATCATTCAGCACAAGTGTGTCAAGAAACGCTACTGGGGTTCCTTTTATATGAACAGCAATACGCCTCCATGTTTGACTCATTGGAACTGGGACTGCCAAGTCAGATGTTTAATTTCTTTTTAAATTTCTTTTCTATCATTCTGGTGTGTTTGTGGATGCACTTATCTATTTATTGAACTTCTGTTAAAGTCACAACCACAACGACATATAAATAGGGGGGATTTTTGCTTATCTGTCACGGCCCACGCTCGCAAAAGCTTGGCTGTTCGAGTAGCTGCTCATGGAAATCTTTTCTGTGACAAACAAATGGTTAATGCCACAGTTGCTGGATAAGTAGAAGATTTTCATGGGCTGAATTTGAATTCTGGAGTGCCTAAGGATTTTGTTTGTTATAGATAAGCACTCACTTTTGCTACCTTGTTTCTTGTAGTTTATGCACTTTGAAGGATCAGTGAACACTCTTTTATTCCCAAATATTTATAAAATTATGCACAGGAAAAGTTTATTAATGCCCCACATTATTCTGTGGTCATTTTTCTAGTTTTTCTACCAATTTTCAACAGTCTGAGAATGAAGCCATGAAACTCCAACTACTCAAACAACAGCAGGCTACTTACAAATACGCTGCCATCTGTAACCAAATCTGGGCAGGAGTGTACTCAGCAGATCTTAGGGCATACACAATGGCCGCCCTAGCATTTTACCCTTGAGGAAGAGAAAACATTATTATGTAACTCACAAATATCAAGGACTGTATTTTGAATTAATCATGCTGCAGAGAGCTATATGATTTGTTCCTCATTTATGCAGAAATAGAATTAAGCTGTGTGCACAGCATTAAGGGAGTAACTTGCATCATTTATAAGAAACTGCTGACCTCTTGATAATAACAGAACAACCTGTGATATTACGAAATCAGCTGTGAGCAGTTTCTGAACTCTTGCTTAAACTAGTTTGAGCATATTGCTAAAAACTTGGGTATGTAGCTAAATTCCCCCTGGCTGCTGCTCAAAAGCATTGCATGCCTAAACAAGATAAGATATTGATCACTAAAGCTTGCTATGGTACATTCTGCTCCGAACATGTAACAGATCTACTATAAAAGAGAGAAACTCCTTGGAATGTGAGGCTATCTGATCTGTCAGTGGAACAGGCTGACAGGGGCTGCATAGTCTCCTTGCCACCAAGAATAAAGAAATTGCTTTTTAATTTTTTATTGGTGTTTGCCTGCTGTTGACTCGAATTTCGTCCACAGTTTTTGGTGCCCTCTCTGAGGACAGAGACGGCCAAGCGACTCCTTGAGCAGGATCATCCAGAGGACCAGCAAAAGGACTGATTCCGGCAGGATCGGGAGGACCATCTCCTGAAAAAGTTAGGACTGGCCTGCCTTGGGCAACTAATGCATGGGGAATCCTTGACCTCCTCTGATTCTTCCTGAAATTCGAGTGAACTGGGAACTTCCAGGCAGGAGGAAAAATTCTTGGCGAGTAGACCGAGTGAATATGACCGGGGAAAAGAAACCAGGCAGTGAGTGGACTGGAATGTATAGATAACCTCTCGAAAATAAAACAGTGTGAAAAGATTATGAATGTTAAGGACGTGAGTTAAGTACACTCCCTAGGAAAAGGAGAGAAAGTCTCTTTGAGGCTTAAAAAATAAAATAAAGGAAGGGAGTGGGAAGAATAGATAAATAAATGAACATTTCGTGATTAGGAAAAAGCACTGTTGCGGGAGGGCGAGACTCTTTGCTCTAACGGTCTGGTTATATTCTGAACTCAACGGGTCACTCAGGGAATTGATCACCTAAAACAGCGGTAACCAGCGGCCTTCGGGTGAGACTGTCAGTCTGCTAATCAGGTTGATCATCCTGGTGTACCGGGGGACAGGAGGGACCGGGAGTGAAGCGACAGTTGGGGCTGGTTTAGCAAAAAGAGTGCAGAAAACTCACTGACCATGGGGAAAACTAATAGCAAACCGGTTAGAACTCCTTTGGGAAACAGAAAGCATGAATCCACGTAATCATCTGTGACTGAATAAAGACTAATTGATAGAACTATTCCTGTCTTCCTCAGGTGTTACTTCCACTGTTTATTTGGCACCCGAACAGTTTCCCTCGTGTTGGAGAACCCGAGTGAAGGTGCGAATTGCAGACAGGAATAAGATCGGTGACCACTGAGTACAACTGCTTTACCGTCCGGGAGAGGTACTGGGGACATAACGATAAAAGCACCTCTTGGAATGCGACAGAGTCTTAAGTAGACTCATAATTAGAAGGGAGAGGTGGAAGTTTAATAAAAAAGGGAAAGTACCTCCCGGTCGGGATTCGCTAAAGAAAGAAATTGAAAAAACAGGGTGTGAATGAGGAGCCTCTGTTTGGAGGATTGTTTTCGGAAAATGTACCAAGGAAAAAAAAAAAAGGCTCTCCAAGGCGCTACATAGAACAGAAAACAGGGTTAGACTTTAAAAAAAGTTGTAAACGGTGGAATGAACAGTGCAGGGCAGGTGGCCAGTAGAAGGCTCTGGTGATATGAGTGAACTACAGGAAGTTAGGAAGATTGTATGTAGAAATTCACAAGGGTGCTGTAGTTGAGGGCCAAATAGAATGGAAATATTTGATAAATGGGAATTGATAATTAAAGATAGAGCCCTGAAAACGATGCAGAAGTGCAATGAGGGACAGCAAAGCCAAATGAAAATTATAGCAGACAAGAAAAGCTGTTCTTGATAATGCAAGAACCATCCCAAAAGTCTGAACAAAAGAAGGAAGAATAAGTAAATAAAAACAATATAAATAAAAAGAAGAATAACAGATTATACCTTGATTTAGCGACAGCATGTGTTTCCCCTCCCTTTGAGGACAATAGTCCATCACCACCTCTTGGGGCAGCTGGAGGAATTAATGAGGAAGAGGAAGAAGATGGTCCCGATGATTTATAAACCGAACAGTTTCAGCCAGAGAAGTATGAAGAAGAGGGAGATGCTAGAGATCACCACTGACCTCAGTTACGATTGGTGCAAGCAAGTACTGCGGCACAAAGACACAACCCGGGGAAAGGGATGCCTCATAAGGCCTGATTCTGACCCCTCAGGGTCAAAAAACATGAATACGAAAGGATGAAATTTCAAGCACCACTAATATAAGTGCCCTTTCCGCAATATAATGAACAACAGCCTGACTCAGATTAAAACTGTCCCACCTTCATGGTGCAAAGAAACTGGGACCTGCAAGAACTAAAAGAGGCGGTGCAGGAATTGCTGAACCAGTTCTTGACAGCGGGGAAACAATTAGATGACATGTATAAGCCAAATGTTGCAGAATGGATTCAGGTCCTTAGAAAGAAGGTCCAGGCTGGAATGATGGGAGAGGGCAATGGACAGAGACTCTGGGACAACAGGGGGTTGATAGTGGCCAGTTCAGTGTTCAGTGGATAGTTATAAGCACAAATAAATGCAAAATATATCAGCCTTCTAATGCCTAGTGAACTTGTTTGGACAAGACTTGATGGTCTGCCTGTGCCTTTGCATTTCAGTTACGAAAAAGGGAGTGAAGGTTTATTTATTTATTTATCAAGCACCTTTGATAGGTGCGCTTGCGGTAGTGAAGTGTGAAGATCACAAGGGGAAAATGAATCCAGTGAGTAAGGGAAATGCGCAAGCACACATGTGGGCAAAGAAAGCCGCCCGGGATCCTACTTCACACTAACCTCTTTATTTCTATAACAGAAGGAGTAACAAGGGTCACCCAAGGTGCAGTTTTATCTCTACAAACTGTAGCAACGGGAAAGGAGATAAAGATGTGGCAGAAAGAGGGATAAGAAAAAGATCCGAAAGGAATTTGGATCAATCCATTAACTAAACATCCTTTTTTCCCCAAAAGCTTCTTTCTAAGTATTGCAAAGGCTGCAAATGGTTTAGCCTACCCTTCCAGAAGACGCAATGATGGCACAGGGCAACAATCCTGTCACGCCCGAGGTTTTTCTAACTTTGCTGATTAGTTCTGTAAGAGGTGTACACTATGGCAAAGATTTAATGTAGGAAAAGGCATGCAGGTCTGCATAGTGCCTTACAGATAGAGTGCAGATAGAGAGGGAAATGTGGTGAACTACCTCATTACTGCAAGGGCAATACACTATCAAAATGTACTATGTACCCTATCAAAGATGCTCAGCTCTGAATCTGGCCACCTTACTCCCCACTGAGGGATAGGGGGAACCACACGACTGCCATGATGAGATAACAAAGGTACAATATAGGCAGAGGAACTCAGGTAAGTCCCGCCGTTACCCCGAAACCAGTGGGTCCATTTGAGCATCTTCAAATGGACTTCATTGAACTAACACCGTCCAAAGGATATCAATACTGCCTTGTGATTGTCGATGTGTTCTCCCGGTGGGTAGAGGCTTTTCTCTCTAAACATGCAGATGCAAACACTGTGGCTAAAGCTTTAATAAAAGAAATTATTCCAAGATGAGGAATACCACAGAAACTGCAGACCGATAATGGTACCCATTTTGTGAATTCTGTAATAAATGAGCTGACTACTTGGCTCCGGATAAATGTACATCATTACTGCAAATACCGTCCTCAAAGTGGAGGTATTGTAGAAAGGTGCAATGGCACCCTAAAATCAAAATTGGCAAAAATCTGTGAGCAGACAAACTTAACCTGGCCAGATGCTCTACCCCCACCTTGATGGGGTTGAGAGGAAGGACACATCGGCAGTTGGGACTGTCGCCATTTGAAATTGTAACTGGACGCCCCATGCCCATTGGCATTGTTATCAGAAATGTCACTCTGCATACTGTGGACAATGATCTTCCTCCAGTCTTACAGGTCTCCAAGCCTCCCTGAAGGAAGCCCACAAACGGGTTAACAAGGCTTGGCGGACCAGTCCCCCACTGACAGAGTTCCAGATTCCCCTTGGAACCTGGATACTGGTCAGAGACCCCCAAAGGAAACATTGGCATCAACCTAGCTGGAGGGGAACCATTCCAGGTGCTGCTATCTGCACCCCACATGCCGTGATGATTGAAGGACTCTTTTCTTGAATGCACATCTCTCACTGTAAAAAGTGGACTGAATCATTAAGCTGTTGCTATTTTTGGACTTTCTATGTTGGGACTCTGTCAAGGGATTATTCCCTTTGTCTTAGTGGATAATCTGCGATATAAGTGGTTGAAGGTTACTGTTACACAATTAAGAACAGATTCTTGTTATGCATGCGGCACTGCTAAATCCAATCTCCTAGTTGTATTTTTACCCAACAATCATTTTTTTTGCACATAACTTTCCTGGTTGCCCTTTTAAGTGTATCTTAATGTCAGGAAGTACACACTTAAAATACTCCTAACTGAAAAATGAGGATTGTGTGTGTTGTGTTCAGCAACAGTTGCTGTAACCTTATTCCTAACATCAATGCCCCTGACAGTTTTATTACCCGTGTTTTTCCCCTTGGGATTAATAAAGTATTTATCTATCTATCTACAGTGGTGTGAAAAACTATTTGCCCTCTTCCTGATTTCTTATTCTTTTGCATGTTTGTCACACAAAATGTTTCTGATCATCAAACACATTTAACCATTAGTCAAATATAACACAAGTAAACACAAATGCAGTTTTTAAATGATGGTTTTTATTATTTAGGGTGAAAAAAAATCCAAACCTACATGGCCCTGTGTGAAAAAGTAATTGCCCCCTTGTTAAAAAATAACTTAACTGTGGTGTATCACACCTGAGTTCAATTTCCGTAGCCACCCCCAGGCCTGATTACTGCCACACCTGTTTCAATCAAGAAATCACTTAAATAGAAGCTGCCTGACACAGAGAAGTAGACCAAAAGCACCTCAAAAGCTAGACATCATGCCAAGATCCAAAGAAATTCAGGAACAAATGAGAACAGAAGTAATTGAGATCTATCAGTCTGGTAAAGGTTATAAAGCCATTTCTAAAGCTTTGGGACTCCAGCGAACCACAGTGAGAGCCATTATCCACAAATGGCAAAAACATGGAACAGTGGTGAACCTTCCCAGGAGTGGCCGGCCGACCAAAATTATCCCAAGAGCGCAGAGACGACTCATCTGAGAGGTCACAAAGACCCCAGGACAACGTCTAAAGAACTGCAGGCCTTACTTGCCTCAATTAAGGTCAGTGTTCACGACTCCACCATAAGAAAGAGACTGGGCAAAAACGGCCTGCATGGCAGATTTCCAAGACGCAAACCACTGTTAAGCAAAAGAACATCAGGGCTCGTCTCAATTTTGCTAAGAAACATCTCAATGATTGCAAAGACTTTTGGGAAAATACCTTGTGGACTGATGAGACAAAAGTTGAACTTTTTGGAAGGCAAATGGCCCATTACATCTGGCGTAAAAGGAACACAGCATTTCAGAAAAAGAACATCATACCAACAGTAAAATATGGTGGTGGTAGTGTGATGGTCTGGGGTTGCTTTGCTGCTTCAGGACCTGGAAGGCTTGCTGTGATAGATGGAACCATGAATTCTACTGTCTACCAAAAAATCCTGAAGGAGAATGTCCGCCATCTGTTCGTCAACTCAAGCTGAAGCGATCTTGGGTGCTGCAACAGGACAATGACCCAAAACACACCAGCAAATCCACCTCTGAATGGCTGAAGAAAAACAAAATGAAGACTTTGGAGTGGCCTAGTCAAAGTCCTGACCTGAATCCAATTGAGATGCTATGGCATGACCTTCAAAAGGCGGTTCATGCTAGAAAACCCTCAAATAAAGCTGAATTACAACAATTCTGCAAAGATGAGTGGGCCAAAATTCTTCCAGAGCGCTGTAAAAGACTCATTGCAAGTTGTCGCAAACGCTTGATTGCAGTTATTGCTGTTAAGGGTGGCCTAACCAGTTATTAGGTTCAGGGGGCAATTACTTTTTCACACAGGGCCATGTAGGTTTGGATTTTTTTTTCTCCCTAAATAATAAAAACCATCATTTAAAAACTGCATTTTGTGTTTACTTGTGTTATATTTGACTAATGGTTAAATGTGTTTGATGATCAGAAACATTTTGTGTGACAAACATGCAAAAGAATAAGAAATCAGGAAGGGGGCAAATAGTTTTTCACACCACTCTATCTATCTATCTATCTATCTATCTATCTATCTATCTATCTATCTATCTATCTATCTATCTATCTATCTATCTATCTATCTATCATCTACCTTTAGCTGGCCTCACCTCCCTATCTATCTAATTAGCAGAAAACTCAAGAACACCTGACTCTTTTTTAAACTTTTCCAAAGATTAGTTTGGTTCTTGGGCTGGTTGGATTAAAATTATTCTCATAACTGTCCTTATTTCTATGGCAGTTTTCATGCTCTTGGGTTGCTGTCTTATCCCGTGCATCCGAGCCCTTCTACAAAGGTTTATTAACGCCTCCACTAGGATTATCTCCTCAGCGCTGACCCTGACTCCTAGTACAAACCTTTTCTTCCATCCTCGATCCTTGCCCGAACTCTGATGATGCAGAAGTCTTATTAATTAATTTGAAAATTTTATGTGCAAAGGGGGGAATTGAGGAAGAGAAAACATTATTATTTAACTCACAAATATCAAGGACTGTATTTTGAATTAATCATGCTGCAGAGAGCTATATGATTTGTTCCTCATTTATGCAGAAAAAGAATTAAGCTGTGTGCACAGCATTAAGGGAATAACTTGCATCATTTATAAGAAACTGCTAACCTCTTGATAATAACAGAATAACCTGTGATATTATGAAATCAGCTGTGACCGGTTTCTGAACTCTTGCTTAAACTAGTTTAAGCATATTGCTAAAGACTTGGGTATGTAGCTAAATTCCCCCTGGCTGTTGTGCAAAAACATTGCATGTCTAAACAAGATAAGATATTGATCACTAAAGCTTGCTATGGTAATTTCTGCTTTGAACATGTAACAGATCTACTATAAAAGAGAGAAACTCCTTGGAATGTGAGGCTATCTGATCTAACTGTCAGTGGAACTGGCTGACAGGGGCTGCATAGTCTCTCTGCCACCAAGAATAAAGAAATTGCCTTTTTATTTTTTATTGGTGTTTGCCTGCTGTTGACTTGACTTTCGTCCACACTCTCCAGACTTGTATGCCTGGGATTGTTCTCTGACCTTAATTAAGTCTCACGAGGTGACCACAAGCCCACATACAATCCCATCCACACACCTTTGTATGAAGAAAGATAGCCCTGGAGCAGAGGTATGATGATATCAGTTAGGGAATGAAATAGTGCAAGGTAAAGGGCTATGGACAAGCTACACAAAGCACTCTCAATTTAAAATAGAGGTGCAGGATGCTCCATTACTCCAGGTCACAGGTAATTCAAACAGTTTAAGATTAAAAACAGAGATTTCCTAGCAAGAGGCAAAGACCAATTCAGCAGCAATTGTGCCTCGGCACATCTTCAGCCGAACAGGTGAGAGTCCTGAAGGAAGCCGAGATTAACAATGTCTGTCCCACAAACAGGCCAAAATACTGGATGGCTTAGTATTGGACTCCAAGCCATGAATGATCAAAGATGCGACAGTTACTTTAGCCATTCATGCGAGGTGAAGAAAAAACTCAGAAAACATAAATGAAATGGCATAACTTAGAAATGTAAAAGGATAAACCACCTGATAGGGGGAGAGTAAAAAACCACCACTTTACATTACATTAAATCTAAAACAAAAATATAAATTATAAATAAATAAATAAAAGGCAGTTGACACAAAAGGTCTTCCCACATCCTGCCCGGGCTGCATAGGACAAATAAAACATGGAAAATAAGGAGTTGTTATGTACCTACAGAAGATATGCAAATCAAGCATGAACTATTTAAATAACCAAAACCGGAATGGTAAATTTATAAGTAACCCACTAAAATACAGCAGAAAATCAAATGACAAGGTAGAAAGTGGGCATCCATCCAAACCCCTCACCAGCCCCACTTAAACATAACTACATTTGGTATAAAACATACAAAGAGAGAAAAGAAAAAAGGTAAGGGAACATCTACACAAAATCCATATCACCCCTTAAAAATACTAATAACAGACGCTGCCTTAAAAAGTATCAATGAGAAAGAAATTAGGCAGTAGATGGCAGAAAAGACATTCAATAAGGCAGCACACCATCTCAACTAGTGCTTCTGCTTCATGGTGCAGTGCATCATGGAAATAAAGATGTACAAAGCACTCACACACTTGTTAAATAAAAACTACTGAAAAAAAGAGACTGAGAAAGTTAAAGTTGAAACTCAGAAAGAATATTTAGAATTAAGGTGCGTTAGTCTTTACAAATAATAAAAGTATGATGCTAATAGAACTATAAGAAGCGTGACACTTATGTATTAAATAAGAATGTGCTAAGCTAACTGAACAAATGTAATCTAATGAAGATACTAAAGCTATAAGAATATAATAAATTTATTATTAATGTAATATACTGAACTAACCTTTATGTAACCCTTGATATGTTATTAGCAATGTGCGTGCAAAAAAGTATAAGGAAGTGATCATTGTCTAAAACCGCTGAGTTGTGAACACCTTGTAACCATTAGGAAAACTTGCTATAACTGGACTTATGTACATGCAAGCTAGAAGAAGTGTATTTCCTAAAACTGAAAATGCTGACCACTCTTTATCTGTAAAAAACAGTGTTTTTCTGCACATACAAATTCAGGATATGGACAGCGGCTACAGCAATCCATGTAATAACCTCAATATGAATTGCTATGTTTTTTTTTATTCTTGTCAACGAACTTGAGTATTTACAGGAAGTCTCTCTTTCCTGCTGGCAGGCTGACAGTCTGGAGCACACTGGAACATGACAGGGTCTGCAGCCTCCCTCTGCCACCAAGAATAAAAAAATTACTTTTTACTTTTCATTGGTGTCGGCCTTCTGTTGTTCTCGACTTCAGCGACCACAAAACCAAAGCCTAACAGAAGCACCAAGCTGGACAGTATTAAGGCCCAGGAGTCCAGCAAAGTTAAACTTTTTGTCAGCATGAGAAGCCTGATGGCACAAGCTTTCCATGTGTGGTTGATGATGCAGTCAAGTTTGACATGGAGCAGCTCACAAGGGAGAAGTTCCAGTAAACTGAGAATTGCTATAGCCTGCATACTTGATTAGGATCATCAAAGGTGATGCTCACTGAAATGTGAGACAATTTAAGACAAACTGAACAAATGAGGAATGGGCACAGACCTGCCACTTGTGTTTCCTGAATAGCAGGCTGCATTGCCTTCTTTACCACTGCAGTCAAGGCAAAGTAGTTGGCAAATGGATATATGCGGGGAACTTCATATGAAAGACTTCAAATTTTTCAGCTTGAAGATTGTTAGGAATTTTAATGTCAATGGCCTCAGGCAAGATGGATCCTGGCACAGGGGATACATCTTGTGCAAACACTCAATTATTAGAGCAAACCCAGATACAGTAGAAAAGATAGAGTGCCACAGTCTTTTCCAAATCTCTACTGTATTGCCATCTTCGAAATGCTCCTTTATACCAATGATGTGCACATTGCAGTGCCAATCTCTGTCCCCAAAGAGTGAGTTATGAAATTGAAAATGAGACTTTGAATGATCAGTGATCAGATCAGATCCTTGTGTTCATTTAGGGTTTTCACAAATTTGCTGACATCTTGAAAAAGTTTTTTCTGCTCAGCTTTCATCGCCACACACTCCCATTTGAAATCTTTGCTGAATGGTGTTCTGTATTGCAGTGAGCTGCTGCAATACAAATTACATTATATTTTCTAAGAAATTGGCAATGATTGCTTTGCTGAATTCTGTAGATGGTCCAGACTCTGCTAGAGTACCTTCATCGCTGGACTATCTGGTTTGCACTGTAATTTGCAGGATCCATTTGACTTATTCAGAGGGCAGGATGAGTAGAAATTACTTCGCAATACAAGTAATGTAGTGTGAGGATTTTGAAGGAAGGGAGGAGAGCAATGGACACAGAAGAGCCACCAAATCAATGTGACTTCTGCAACTGGAGGTCATATGGTCTCCAATGTTTTAAAGAGTAGTAGGTTTGCTATATTTTCAGCATCTCTCATGGTTTGGAGTCATCATGTGCATTTGTGTTCACACCAAAATGACTAGAGTGTACCTTAGCCCTAAGAGATGATCTTTCTGTGTGATTTTGTGAATTTTCAGGCAGTGTTGTTTGATTAACTTTTTATAATTCTCTTTAGAATCCCATTGTTAAAGGCAGTAAAAATCAAAATGGACATTCTGCTCAAACTTTCACTGGCATCACCATTCCTGTTGTACTGCTCCTGGCATTATCAGCCTTTTAAACCTCAAAGGCAGGTGGCACTACACAAATATTTTATAATGTTGTATTCTATCCAATGTACATCAAACATCATAAAGGTAAAACTTCTAATTTCATAGACTTCTCCACATGAAGACAATTTGTCAAAACTAAAAGGAGACACTCATTTCTTCCTTTCAATGTCTTCCTTCACAGCTTTATCTGTAATATGAATTGGTGTTTCTGAGCCAGAGCATTTGTTATATTTGTGAGATTTTTGAGGCTATCAGGTTTCTGGGGAATTGTTTACCACATTCAGTCTTTGTATGCATATGATGATGGCTCCTCTGGGAAATCTCTGCCACATTCAGAGGAGCAATATGGCTTCTCTCATGGTTAATTTCTCCAAATCTATTAAGATGTGAGTGAAGCTCATTCTTTACACTTGACACTTCAGTTGAATTACTGTATTTCTTACCCCCTTAAATGTGCAGTGTAGAACATGTAGAACCTGCATTATTCCAATAATGCTTCCTTTGGCAGTTCAAATGGAGTTATGGTAATTATTGGGGTATCAAGAAATGCCTGAAAGATTATTTTTATTAGTCCCGTTGATCCTGGCAGTATTTCTGTTGTTTTGTTGTACATTTGATATACAGTAACTCCCACTGCATCTATTGTATCTTCTGATGTGTGTCTGGAGACTATTACTATGAGAGAACTGCTTTCCACATTTAGAACAAGAATACGGCTTCTCTCCAGTGTGAATTCTTGCATGGTTCTGAAGACTTCTCTTGTCATAGAATCGTTTGTTACATTCAGAACAGCAATATGGCTTCTCTCCAGTGTGACGTCTGATGTGTGTCTGGAAACTGCTACTATAAGCGAATAATTTACCGCATTCAGGACAACAAAATGGTTTCTCTCCAGTGTGAATTCTTGCATGGCTACGAAGAGAACTCTTAGCAGAAAATCGTTTATCACATCCAGGACAGGCAAATGGTTTGTCTCCAGTGTGTATTCTTAAGTGGGTCAGAAGGTCTCTGTTGTCAGAAAACAATTTGCCACATTCAGGACAACTATATGGCTTCTCTCCAGTGTGAAATCTCTTGTGTGACTGTAGAACACTACTGTGGGAGAATTGTTTGCCACATTCAGAACAACCAAATGGCTTCTCACCAGTGTGAACTCTCGTGTGGCTAACAAGATGACTTTTCCGGTAGAATCGTTTACCACATTCTAGGCAGCAATATGGCTTTTCTCCAGTGTGAATTCTTGTGTGTATCTGAAGAGTGCTACTGTTGGTGAATTGTTTCCCACATTCAGCACAGCAGTGTCGCTTCTGTTGGTCTTTAAGATGATTTTTATCCTTAGATTTGTTGTTATAACTTCTTTCATTCTCTTTGCAGAAACCCAACATCACAGGATCTGTTTTCTTCCCCTGCTGATGAGTGTTCCCATCATTAATCCTCATTAGTTTCACAACACAAGTCATTAGTTTCACAGGTATGGAACTGTCCAGTTGAGATGTTGATAGCTTCATGTTTTCATTGTCTTGTGTCTGTTGTGGTCTCTGCCAAAGGTTGTGTTGAGCTGACAAATATGAAGAAAAAGGACTGTTCTGTTGTAAATCTGTAGAAACACATAAATAAGCAGATGTTCATATTGAGATATAACAAACTGAGGTGCATCAATCATGACTTACAAGAGCAATACTGAGGTGGTTGTTTTGTTGGATGAGTGTCTACCAATGTTAATGTGCTATAGTGTCAACAAGTTTCACAATGACAATTAAAAACATAACTAAAATTCAGCACAAAAACCTTTATGCCTATCAAAAACAATCTGCAAATTTTCTTTTTCCATTCACCTGACCATTTTCATACCTGTGGAGTGCTCTTCATGAAGCCAAAGCACCAGAATTGATCTTTGAAGCACTCACGTTAAACTAGTTGCTTTGAAGTTGTATGTGTAGCACCACTGAAGATCATTTCAAACTTTGTTATAAGTGAACAAAATACAAATTTGGCTTAAACATGTATATATAACATACAGATAAATAACTTTCATGATTTATATTTTCCTTTTGGTAAGGAGAAAGGCTTTGCAGCAGAACATCCCACTATTAATTTGCTGCACTGCATGGCTTGTGTGCAAAACTGTTTCTCAAGATGAAAGAAGCAATGAATACAGTCACCAAAATTGTCAACCACATTCACTCTACTTTAAACTTGCAGCATCGACCTTTTAAAATGTTGCTGAAAGACAGTGGAGCAGAGTGCACCAACCTCCTTCAGCACAATGATGTATGATGACTGAGCAAGGGACAGACTCTGGAGCATTTTTTTCTCGCTGCAAAATGAAGTATGGAATTCCTTTTAAATCTGAAATCTGACAGAACAGAAGAGTTTTCTTTGCTTATGTGAGATTTATACAAATATATTTATAAACTTGATGATTTGCATATATTCAAAGAGAGCCACAAGCACATAAGAAGTTAAGTATTGTATCTCACTGAGCACTAGTATTGTAAGGGTTAAACTTAAAAAGGCTTATGCCTATATATCAGTATATATATATATATATATATATATATATATATATATATATATATATATATATATATATATACATACAGTATATTATAAGTCAAAGGGGGGGATCTAAGCTTTCAGGCTGTAAATATTGGTGGTCAGCACTGAACCAGCAGTGATAGAGCCTGCCAAGTGGGCATGATAGATAGAGCAATGTGCACTCATTAAGCTGGAAGATATTGGTGGAGTTAACAGGAGGCAAGATGAGGGGAATGGAATGGAATGGAGGGAGTCAGATGAGGATGAAAAATGGGTTGCATGATAAGCCCTGTAATAAAAGTAACATTTGCCCATCACTCTGGGTTTAATTTGCCTGAATTGGGCCTGGATATGCACCTTACAATAAGGTCTGATTCTGTGGTCTATCCTGAGACAACAAGTGCCTTCTTTAGGCTGTGGGTGTCCACTCTGTCCGCTGCGACACTATCAGCTCCTCAAGAACTGTCACTGTTATCACACAGTAAATCACTTCCTTTGTCTCATGCTTTACGCATTGTTATTCAGCATGTTCCATCACCGCAAATGCTATGTCAACACCCACCCTCCCTAACCGCCACTGATCACTGGATGAAAATACATGGGTTGCTTGTGGTAGATGACTTCTTGTTTTAGAGTTAAAAGTTACAAGGGTTAAAGACCGCAGGAATATTTACTCAAATTCTTAATATAATTTCAGGACCCCTGCAGCACAGGTTAGCCCTGTAAGAGTGGTTGTTATGAAAACTAAAAATATTTTTCGTAAATAATTATTTTATTTCAGTTAATCTTTTCAGGTAATTTAATAGTTTAATTCAATTTTTCATTTTGGTTTTGTTAATTATTTTATTTCACTTTATGAAAATGTTTTTCTTTTAATACTTTCAGATTTGATTTTAGTTTTAACTCTAATAAACTTGTGCCAGACATAAAATTTTTGCCAGATATAGAAACGGGCTGTTTATTTCTGGAGTGAACCCAAATAGCACCATCACCTGTTGACATCATTTAAGACAGACTGTGTTTTTTAACCGTACTGGTCAAGTAGACATCAGCACTTTAAAAGTTGCCTGCTTGTGTGTTCTGCACGTTTTGTGTCCATCGCGTTGCCTGCACCTTACAGTTGTCATTTGTCCGTCTTTCTCTTTCTGCAGGGCTTTGAAATAAACTTCAAGACAATTAGTCAGGCCTGCTTTCATCAATACAAATCCCTGCCCCACGGAATTCATACTTAAATTGGCCACACACCAAATAGGGCAACTATCCTGGCGTGCTGTCTTCCAGTTGTTTGTGTCATAAACCTCCCACTCTCCCCCCATCAGCCAACTTGTCTCACACGTCCTTTCTGTCAACTGGCTTACCTAAATGTGTCTCATTTCTGCTCTCTCTGGTTTCTGCTCAAATGAGTAAAATCAGATACAATGAAATAAACTTTACAGATCAGAGTGACATACTGCAAACGTTGGCTACAGGTGCCTGTTTTAGTGATTGACACAGGCAGAGATTCGGTCAGAAGACAACTGTTTGGTCTGCTTGTGGTGAGCTGGTAAAACACTTGGCTGGAAGCAGCTATCCTTGTGCAAATAAAGCTCTACTCTGAGGGTGCAATACAGAATCCATATTAAAGTACAGATGCATTTCCACAGTAAAACACTTTGCTACTACACCTTAAAATAAACTTAACATTCTTTCTACTCTTCCATATAGCCCCATTAACTGCATTGAATGACTTTCCCATATTAACTGTAACTGCCTGAAATATGTCATTTGTTTTCATGGTACATAGGGATGGATGGATCACATTTACTATATATATATGAAGCTCCATTTTTGAATATGTGCTTTTCGGAACAACTACTGTTGTGTCAGAGAAATGGGTACCCTCAGCCCAAAGAAGGCACTCGAGAGTCTCAGGATGGGCAGCAGAATCAAGCTTATTGTATGGCATACATACAGACTTAATTCACATAGACTGAGTGCCCGGTGATGGGCAGGTCTTATCATGTAACCCATTACTCATCCTCATGTAACTTTGATCATTCCCTTCATCCTACCTCCTGCTAATTCCACCACTATATCCCAGTTTAATGAGTGCAGTACTCTGCTCTATCCATCATGCCCGCTTGACAAGCCCTATTTTCCTGCCTAATACCGGCCCAGTGCTCAGCACCACTATTTCCAGCCTAAAAGTTGACATTCTCTCTCTGCAAAAGAGGAGTCCACACTCTGACCTTTGACTTATAATATATTGGTGGCTTCTAGCTTACTTAAGAAAATAAAAAATATATAGGCATAAGCCTTTTTAAGTTAAACCCTTACAATACTAGTGCTCAGTGAGATACAATACTTACTTGTTATGTGCTCATGATTCTGTTTGAATATTATGCAAATCATCAATTGTATTAAAAATGATTTTTTATACTACTTTATACTACTAGGATCTTAACTCATCCTTTCAATTGAATAAGAAATCAGCTTTCCATTTCTACATTTAACCCCTTCTCTACATTTCTAGGATTATTTAATAAAGCATGTGATATACCTTTTCTCTATCCAAGAAAACTGTAATCAAAAACTTGTCTTACTACATACTCCAAAGTGAGCCTGCTCTTTAATGTGGTAAGCAACTGATTTATTTTTCACAAGAATTGCACTCTGCACACCACCGTTCTTTTCAACAGCTTGCAAATGTCAGATGTTAAAGAAACCTTAGACAAATTCCTATTCTTGTATATCTTTGCAACACCAAAATGGGTACAACTGCCATCTTCTGGATGGAGCAAACGTTCCTTGGCTTACAGATTATTTGCAAGATCTATTTCTTTCACAAATAAGTATATACATATACATACATACATACATACATACATACATACATACATACATACATACATACATACATACAGTATACATACACAAACACACATCCTCTCATTTGTGAGAACAGTATCTGCCAAATAATACAAAGAATACACGACATGTGTTTTGCCCTTATTGGGGCTTGTCAGGTGTACGCACTTTTGCATCCCATTGCAGGGATTGAACCTCTGATGTTAGCACCCGAGGCAAAGTTTCTGACGCAGAAGCACAGCATCTGGTTCGCTTATTTGGCAGGATGAAGATTGCAGTATTATATTCTTTTAACTCTGAATCACAATCTGATTATTAGGACCAACCACAAGTGTTGCCTGGTTTGTAACCACGTAATAATCAGATTGTGATTCAGACTTAAAAGAATATGTATACAAACACATATATACACACACACACACACACATACATATATACATATATACACAGTGGGTTGTAAAAGTATTTGACCCCCTAGAAAAAGTTTAAATTTCCTGTAATGTTTTTCTTTGAAAATCCATCTTTAGTTTCATACTTATACATATAAATGAGGGCCTCTTGGACATATCTGTGAAATCTGCTGTTGACTAAGTATTCGAGCCCTAAGAGCTTGCAGACTGTATGATTGTTAATGCAATGAGGCTAATGAAAACGGGTGTAAATAATCAAGCCATTCATCCTCTAGCTTGCTGACTGGTCTCTAAGTGACTATTTAGGCCAGTTCTTAGGAACATACAACTGGGAAATCAGCACAAGTGGCTTATTTGGTGAAACCTCAAAAACTGACGCAAATGAAGACAAGGGAACTTTCTAATGACTTGAGATGCACTGTGATTAAGAGGTTTAAAGATGGTGATGGTGCCAAGAAGATTGTCAAGCTCCTTAGCCTCAGTGTGTCGACTGTGAAGGCCATCATAGCAAAGTGGAAGACACCTGGAAGCATAGTGAACCGGCCTGTTAAAATAACAAAGAAAATGTCAAGAAAACTAGTCAGAGAAGTAAGACCAAATCCTAAGGTGACTCTCAGTGACCTGCAAAGCTCAGTATCTGCAGCTGTAGTGGATGTGCACAAGGCTACAATATCAAAGGTTTTGCACAGAGAGTGGCTGCATGGAAGAGTTGCCAGAAAAAAAAGCCACTACTAAAAAAATGTCATCTGAAAGCTCGATTAGAATTCGCTAACAGCCATCTTGACAAGAGTCCTGCATTCTGGAGTCATGTACTTTGGTCTGAGGAGACCAAAATTGAACTTTTTGGCCTCAACACAAAGGCGTGTGTCTGGCCAAAGTAAGGGCAAACACCATACCTACCATCAAGCATGGTAGGGTATGGGGTTATCATGCTTTGGGGTTGCTTCTCTAGGTCAGGCACTAGGTCCCTTGTCCATACTGAAGGAAGAATGGATAGTAAGAAGTATATCCAGATTTGGGAAGAAAACCTTCAAACGTCAGCCATGAAATTGGGACTTGGACAATGCCACCACTTTCGGCAGGACGATGACTCGAAACACTGTGCAAAAGAAACCAAAGCATGGTTTGACAAAAAGAAGATCCAGGTTTTGCAATGGTTTAGCCAGAGTGCGGATCTGAATCCGATTGAAAATTTGTAGCATGATCTCAAAATTGCAGTTCACAAATGAAAACTTTCGAACTTTGCCCAGTTGGACCAATTCTGCAAGGAAGAATAGGAAAAATTGCTAAGATGTGCTAAGCATGTAGATGGCTATTTAAAGCGATTGCAGTTATTGCCGCAAAGGAAGCTAGTACCAAGTATTGACTATGTGTCATGTGAATGGGGCCCATTACTTTTTCAACAGCATATTTCACAACATGACTGTCAATTTCCAATTGTTTAATTCACCAAGTTCTAAATGTTTCAAAATGTACACAGGGAAATAAGTTCACTGTGATACCTGCATGTGTGATTTTTATAGTTTGTAATGATGTAAGATGGAAATGCAATGACTTTCCGGAGGGGGTCAAATACTTTTTAAACCCACTGTACATATATACATACATATAAAGTGCTCAAAAAAACTAAAGGAACACTTTAAAAACACATCAGATCTCAACAGGGAAAAAAATCCTGCTTGATATCTCTACTGATATGGACTGGGTAATGTGTTAGGAACAAAAGGATGCCACATCGTTTGATGGAAATGACAATTATCAACCTACAGACAGCTGAAATTAAAGACACCCCAAAAATCAAAGTGAAAAAATGATGCCGCAGGCTAGTCCATTTGGCTGAAATTTCATTGCAGCAACTCCACGAGCTTGTATGCATGCCTGACGTCGCCATGGTGTCGACGGATGGTGTCCTGGGGCATCTCCTCCCAGATCTGGACCAGAGCATCACTGAGCTCCTGGACAGTCTGAGACGCAACCTGGTGGCGTTGGATGATCCGAAACATAATGTGACACCCAGAGGTGTTCTATTGGATTGAGGTCAGGTGAGTGAGCTTTGGGGCCAGTCAATGTTATCAATTCCTTCCACCTCCAGGAACTGCCTGCATACTCTCACCACATGAGGCCGGGCATTGTTGTGCACAAGGACGAACCCACACCCACTGCACCAGCACAGGCTCTGACAATGGGTCCAAGGATTTCATCCCGATATCTAATGGCAGTCAAGGTGCCGTTCTCTAGCCTGTAAATATCTGTGCGTCCCTCCATGGATATGCCTCCCCAGACCATCACTGACCCACCACCAAACTGGTCATGCTGAACGATGTTACAGGCAGCATAACGTTCTCCACGGCTTCTCCAGACCCTTTCACGTTTGTCACATGTGCTTTTGTGAACCTGCTCTCATCTGTGAAAAGCACAGGGCGTCAGTGATGGACCTGCCAATTCTGGTATTCTATGGTAAATGCCAATCGAGCTCCACAGTGCCGGGCAGTGAGCACAGAGTCCACTGGAGGATGCTGGGCTCTCAGGCCACCCTCATGAAGTCTGTTTCTGATTGTTTGGTGAGAGACATTCACACCAATGGCTGGCCTGCTGGAGGTCATTTTGTAGGCTCTAGCGGTGCTTACCCTGTTCCTCCTTGCCCAAAGGAGCAGACAGCGGTCAGTCCTGCTGATGGGTTAAGAACCTTCTACGAGGGGCCCTGTCCAGCTCTCCTAGAGTAACTGCCCGCCTCCTGGAATCTCCTCCATGCCCTTGAGACTGTGCTGGGAGACACAGGAAGCCTTCTGGCAATGACACATATTGATGTGCCTGTCATCCTGGAGAAGTTGGACTACCTGTGCAGTCTCTGTAGGGTCCAGGTATGGCCTCATGGTACAAGTAATGACACTGACCGTAGCCAAATGCAAAACGAGTAGAAAAACAGATAAGAAGGGAAAAATGTCAGTGGACTCCACCAGTTAAACCATTCATTCCTGTTTTGGGGGTCGTCTCATTACTCCCCCTCTAGTGCACCTGTTGTTAATTTCACAGCAAAGCAGCTGAAACTGATGAACAACCCCCTCTGCTACCTAACTGACCAGATCAATAGCTCACAAGTTTCATTGACTTGATGCTGTACTAGGATTAAAAAGTGTTCATTTCATTTTCTTGAGCAGTATATATACACATATACACACACACCCACACACACATATATATATATATATATATATATACACACACACATATAATATCTACTGTGTGCGCAAAAGAGTTCAACAGTTAAACGTCTGACAAACGTGCCTCACTTCAGGAAACAGTTTTCTTAGGATAGAAACTGCAGCTGTGAGTTGAAGGCCGAGGTCACAGCAGGGGCAGCTTTAGAGACACAGGCAGGCAGGCACTAAATTTTTATACAGAGTTTCGGGTTAGCAGCTAAAAATGCCAGCAGTCAGCAGCTGGCTATGTGAGGAGCTGCATAAGTTCAGGGGCCCATTATGGGAAGTGAGCTTTTAACTAATTAGAATAAAGAAGATAACGTACAGTGCATGATATTTGTCAATGAAGTACAAAGTATATCAATGAAGTATTTTATTTTGTGTAGCCAATAAGATGTATTATTTTATATTATAACTGAGATATGCAAATCTGGCATGTAACGATGAGTGTATCAATAAGGGTTACACCCTTTTTTCTCGGAGAATCCCTCCTGTTAATCTATTAACTGAAAGGGTCTCCCATTTTGATAAAAGAAATAGAGACAGATGACAAGCTTCCTCATGCTAGGTTATGTATTGTGATACCATAACAAAAATGGACAGTGAATATATACTTTTGTTAATTTGTTAATTATACATATAAATCTACTAATATTACGGAAACAAAATGGGAAAATGAACAATAAAGAAGCCGTCCTTTAAGGTAAGTTAGAAATTGATAATTATTTAAATACATAATGATAAAAGCTTAAAAGTAAAGCATAATTCTTTGGATTACATTTATGATCAACATACATTTTTAAAATGCTAAAACTTTACACTTTTATATTTCATTATTATTACTGCGATTTGAATAATATTTGAAAAATGTTTTCCTATTTTTGCCCACAAAGTTGAATTGTGTACTCTTGGATGTGTTACTGCCACCGGTTGGGCAGAGGGTGAAGTACTCAGGCCATATTAAATTGCTTGGCAGGGTCGGCCCAGGAGGTCACAGAGTGAAGGGCCGGGGCAACTCAACTAGAGTGGGAAAACCTTATGATGTGCGTATTTGTGCATATGTGAAAATCTTATTAAAATAAATCCTTAAAGGTGTCATTTTTTATTTCAAATAGATTTAAATGAATTTAGTAGAAATGTGAAATTGTCACATTAATAAATTTTAACTGCAGCGAGTTCTCATGTTATAGAATTCCCACTTGTTCTTTAATAATGAAAGTCATAGCCAATCCATTCAATCTTTGAGAGGAAAAAAAAATGCCAGGCCCTTTCTCATAAATATAAAAGTGGTAATGTTGTCAGTGTTTCTTAAACTACAGACTGCAACTCAAACGGCACCAAGTGACATCTCACCCTCTATATAGTTTCTTTGTATTATGGTAGTATGTGATCTGAGACATGGCTTATAAATAATGATGTTCACACATCACAGATAGCTTTTGTTTCTATGGCAAGAAAGCATAATAAATATTCCCCACGGCACCAACACTAGTCTCACAACTTGTGACTCAATCAAATAGAGAAGAGTGACATCTAGACACGTTCCAGTAGAAGAAACTGGAAGAGAGGAAATATTGAAGTGTTTAAACAAAAATGAGAAGCAAGGAGGTGACAATTTGTGGGCTGTTAAAGGTGGGGTGAGGGGTTGAGTCAAAATGGTGAAACTATATACTGTTGTGGCAGTGGCCACAGATGATACAGTGGCATAAGTGGAATCCAAATCTGTGCCAGGGGTGAAAACAAAATTTCGTGTTAAGTTTAACCTGCCTACAGAACGTAATTAAGAGGATGAAATAAACTGTAGTTAACATTCACCCAGCATTCAGCACACGTCAGTCATGTAGTGGCCTGTCCTCCTAATTCACTGTATACGATGACAGGCAGCTTAAACTCATTACACTTTTAGGACATCAGAGATATTTGATTAACTTGTTCATGTAATTTGGAAAAGTTAAAACTGAAGCAGAAAACTCTCTCTGAATATTAATGTACAGAGAACAAAGATAATGCATAAAAGAGCTTAATGCTGCCGTTAATGATAATACAGGGACATATATTCTGTTCAGGGCTGGATTTTCCTATAGGCTAACTAGGCTTCAGCCTAGGGCCTCAAGATCAAGAGGGGCCTACATTCAAATTGTTAGCAATTTGAACAAACTTAAAAATGGGAGGTGAAAGGGCCTCATAAGTGGAATAGCCTAGGGCCTCTTTTCATCTAAATCCGGCCCTGGTTCTGTTGTAACTCCCGTTAGGATGAAACAATCTGAACCAAAAAAAAAAAAAACACGCTATATACCTTTACATATGTGTAATCGATTGCATTACATGCAATGTTCGAAGTGATTTCCGTGCTCTGCCAGACACATTGGGTACAATGAGAAAATAATTAAAACATGAATATCCATACCCTCAGAAAATCTAATTAGATTTCTGTACATTAAAACTGGTTGCATTTAAATTAGGGTTAGGGTTAGGGTTAGGGTTAGGGTTAATGAGTACTTTATATTAATTGTATTTTAGATTCTGGTTCTTGGAACTTTGACAGCTGAAAAAGCAATGCAAACATGGATGAAATGTTAAGCGTAATATCGTTACATGTGCTGCTTGCAAGCCTCTTGCTGAAAATGATTCAGAACTGGTCCGCTTGATCGTTTTCAAATAAGATGGATGAACTCTCTGCTCTCATAGTGGGTCACATCACACACAGCTACAGTGACATTTTGTATTTTACGCACAGCTGGTACTGTTTCAATGCTGGATGGATTTCATCTTAATCAAGCAGACGGAGACCCAGTAATGAATGAGGAATGGTGGAAAAGAGAGCAGATATGAAAACTAATTCAACTACAGTTTGTAACTCAGGACATTGAAAATCTGGCTGTTGGAATGCCTTCATATTACATCCTGAGAGATAAATGACATCATCCTTATTAATGTTTATCTTCTCATTCTATAGTTATAATACGTGATGACAACAACCATATGACTTTAAAGGGACCTATGACAAACCTCTGTCCATTTGTATCATGTTCCACTCAAGGAAATAAACAAGCTAGATCTACTCTATTCAAATGTCCAAGACACCTTTAAGTGTAAATTTCCGGCACCTTTAGGCATATGTCACCACAACCGGATTCATTTTATTACCAGTGTGGAGGACTGCCGGCTTCTCATGCCGGTCAGCACCCCCAGGCCGCCAGGAGGAGCTCTCCTGACAGCAGGATCGTGCCCCGAGGTCCAGCAGGGCCTTATGGACTTTGTAGTGTCTATACACAGCCCTGCTGGATACCTTGGGGACCACCAGGAGTCGCTGTGGGGGGGCTTATGGGCCCTGTGAGGCCGTATGACCCGGGAGTACGTCACGGTCATGTGACGGGAAGAAATGTCGTGCTCTCGGGTTGAGTAAAAGGACTGATTGCCCTGACCCGGAAGGAATTAGGAACTATGGATTGATGGGACAGGAACACCTCCGGGTCAGGGGCTATAAAAGGACGGTGCCTCAGTCCAGACACTGAGCTGAGCTGGGAGGGAGAGGAGCAAGTGTCTGGGCGAGGAGGAGAGTTTATTGTTGAGGGAATTGTGTTTATTATAGTTAATAGTTTGAGTAGTGTGGAAGGTGCTTTGTGCACAGTGTTAAACGAAAATAAAAAGGTCTTGGACTTTTACCTGGTGTCTGGAGTTGTACCTGAGGGTTCAAGGGTGCACTACTGCCCCCAACTGCCACACCAGCTACAAGCCTCTTTTCAGACATCAAGCTTTCACCACCCTGGACAGTGAGGAGGTGGATCCTGGAGGCTGAAATGGCATGAATGACAGTTTCCAAATGACAGACTGGAAAATGATGTGCAAGTCACATGGAGGCGACACATTTTTGTGTCAACACTGTGGCACCATCAAAGACAGTGTGTTGTCTTCCAAACAATAAGCCCTGGATTACTAAGGAGCTAAAAGGTCTCCAGCATGAGAAAGAGGGAACATTTAAATCAGGTGACAAAGAAGTTCTAAAGGACACACAGTGAGTGCTAAAGAAAAATCTGAGTGAAGGAAATGAAGCTTACAAAAACTAACATGGAAAACCAACTCACTCAGAAGAACATGAAGGATGTCTGGAATGGACTGGACACAATTACAGGACGCAAGCAATGCAAGGCTCAGGTGCTGGATGGGTATGTAGGCAAAGCTGATAACCTGAACCAATTGTTTTAGTAGATTTTCCATCCCACTGTCACCCTCTTCCAATAACCAGGCCTCCCACACAATCTTCCCTACCTCACAAAATCCAACCATGTCAAGTGGAATGGCCAGTGACAAGTCCTCCTCTGACCATCAGTGTGAACTGTTCATAACTGAAGCCCAAGTACGGAGACACATGACAAAGCCACACACAGGAAACACTTCAGAACCAGATGGAGTCAGTCCTTGAGTTCTTCAGACCTGTGCTGGCCAACTTTGTGGTGTCCTCTGTCACCTGTTTAGTCTGTCCCTAAGGCAGCAGAAAGTGCCACTGCTGTGGAAAACATCCTGCACTATTCCTTTTCCAAAGATGGTAGACACCTTATCACCTACTGACTACAGACCAGTGGCACTTATGACTCAAAGACCTCTGACAGACTGGTCCTGGACTATATGAAGCCTCTCATGGTAGACCATCTGGACCCTTTGCAGTTTACCTCTCAGAAAACGACTGGAATAGAGGATGCAGTTATCAATCTGCTCAACAAGGATTATTCATACCAGCATTTATGGGGTGAATTGATAAAGGGGATGAGACAAAGGATAGGAGTCAGGTGGAGAAGGTGTTTCTTGGTGCAAAAAGAATTGTGAACAACTTAAGTTTAGCAAAAACAAAAAAATGTTTATTGACTTTCACCGCACTAAAGAGCCTCTATGTCTGATTGCTATGCAATGAGTGGATGTAGAGATGATCCACTCCTACAAGTATTTAGGGGTCCACATCAATGACAGGTAGGACTGGTCTTGTAACACAGAGGAACTGTATAAGAAAGGGGAGAGGAAGCTCTTTTTCCTTAGGAGACTGTGCTCCATTTATGTGAGAAGTGACATCAGTCACATCACCTATAACTCTGATGACCTGAAATGTGACACAATTTAAGATGAATTGGACAAAGAAGGAATAGGCACAGCCATGTCACTTGTGCTCACCGAATAGCAGGTTGCATTGACTTCTTTACGTCTGCAGTTGAGGAGGAGCAGCTGGCAAATGGATATATGCGGGGACTTTCATATGAAAGACTTGGAATTTTCCAGCTTCAAGATTGTTATGATTTAGGTATTTTAATGTCAATGGCCTCAGGCAAGATGGACCCTGGCACAGGGGATAAATCTTGTGGAAACACTCAATTATTAGAGCAAACCCAGATAAAGTAGAAAACAGTGCCACAGTCCTTTCAAAAACTCTACTGTATAGCCATCTTCCAAAATTTCCTTTGTTCCAATCATGCACGCATTGCAGTGTCCATCTCTATCACCCAAGAGTGAGTTATGCAGTTAAAAAAGAAACTTTGAATTTGACTGATCAGATCTGATCCTCGTCTTGGTTCAGCGAAATTCGCAATACTGTGGACGTCTTGAAAAAGTTTTTCCTGCTCAGCTTTTATTACCACCCAGTCCCATTTGAAAACTTTGCTGAATGCTATTCTGCATTGCAGTGAGCTGTTGAAATACAAATAACTTTATATTTTCTATGAAATCGGTAATCACTGCTTTGCTGAATTCTTTAGATTGCGCTGACTCCAGTAGAGTACCTTTATCACTGGACTATCAGATTCATAGTGTGATTTGCAGAATTCACTTGATTGTTCAGAGTGCAGGGTGAGTAGAAATTACTTTGCAATACACTGTGTGCACAATTATTAGGCAAGTGAGTATTTTGACCATATCATCATTTTTAATGCGTATATTCCAACTCCAAGCTGTATTAACTTGAATGCTTATTGGATTTAAGCACGTCAGGTGATGTGTATTTGTGTAATGAGGGAGGGTGTGGCCTAAGGAGATCAACACCCTATATCAAGGTGTGCAGAATTATTAGGCAGCTAGTTTTCCTCAGGCAAAATGGGCCAAAAAAGAGATTTAACTGACTCTGAAAAGTCAAAAATTGTGAAAAGTCTTTCAGAGGGATGCAGCACTTTTGGAATTGCTAAGATATTGGTGTGTGATCACAGAACCATCAAACATTTTGTTGCAAATAGTCAAAAGGGTCGCAAGAAACGAGTTGAGAACAAAAGACGCAAATTAGCTGCCAAAGATTTGAGAAGAATCAAACGTGAAGCTACCAGGAACCCATTATCCTCCAGTACTTTCATATTCCAGAGCTGCAACCTACCTGGAGTGCCCAGAAGTACAAGGTGTTCAGTGCTCAAAGACATGGCCAAGGTAAGGAGGGCTGAAACCCAACCACCACTGAACAAGAAACATAAGTTGAAACGTCAAAACTGGGCCAAGAAATATCTGAAGACAGATTTTTTCAAAGGTTTTATGGACCGATGAGATGAGAGTGACTCTTGATGGACCAGATGGATGGACCTGTGGATCAGTAATGGGCACAGAGCTCCACTCCAACGTGGAGGTGGGGTACTGGTATGAGCTGGTATTTTTAAAGATGAGCTAGTTGGACCTTTTGCATTGAAGATGAACTCAAAATCAACTCCCAAACCTACTGCCAGTTTTTCGAAGACACTTTCTTCAAACAGTGATACAGGAAAAAGACCATGATTTTTATGCAGGCCAATGCTCCATCACTTGCATCGAAGTTCTCCACTGCGTGGCCAGCCAGTAAAGGCCTTAAAGATGAAGGAATAATGACATGGCCCCCTTCCTCATCTGACCTAAACCCTATCGAGAACTTGTGGGCACTTCTTAAACGCTAGATTTACGGGGGAGAAAAACAATACACCTCTCTGAAGTGTCTGGGAGGCTGTAGTCACTGCTCCACAAAAAGCTGATCGTCAACAGATCAAGAAACTGACAGACTCCATGAATGGAAAGGCTTATGACTGTTATTGGAAAGAAGGGTGGCTATATTGGTCATTGATTGATTGATTTATTTTTTGGAAATGTCAGAGATGTTTATTTGTAAATTTTGAGGTGTTTGTTTATTATTCTCACTATAACAGATGAAAATAAACAAGTGAGATGGGAAAATTTTCATTTTTCCTTTAGTTGCATAATAAATCTGCACACTAATAGTTGCCTAATAATTGTGCGCACATATGTATTCCCCTGATGATGTTCACACTCACATTTCCGTTGTGAAACATTCAGGTTTCAGGTTTATTAACATTTTGGATTGACTGATAGCACTGTGTTTGTTCCATATTAAAATTAATCCTCAAAAATACAACTTGCCTAATAATTCTGCACTCCCTGTACAAGTAATGTAGTGTGAGGATTCTGAAGGAAAGGAGGAGAGCAAAGGACACAGAAGAGCCACCAAATCAATGTGACTTCTGCAAGTGGAGGTCACATGGTCTGTTATAAAGAGTAGTAGGATTGGTACATTTTTAGCCCCTCTCATTGTTTGGAGTATTCATGTACATTTGTGTTCACATCAAAATGACTAGAGTGTACCTTAGCCCTAACAGGTGATCTTTCTATGTGAATTTGCGAATTTCCAGGTAGTGCTCTTTATTTCACTTTTTATAATGCTCTGTAAAATCCCTTTCTTAAAGTCAGTAAGAACCAAAATGGACACTGTGCTCAACCGTAACCTGTACGAATTTTTGGAACAATATCAGGCTTTTGGTCAAAATGTTGCTGCATTTCCAAACACTAAACAGAGCAGTCTCTTGTGACTTGCACTTACACAATATTTGTTTACTTCGGCATCAAATATTTAAGCACCTTTATATTTCATGCAGGAGTTGATAAATAAATGTAGTTCTCAGATATGTTACACACACAAACACAAAATCACATAACCATTCTAGCATCTTTCACTTTTCGGTTTTCCAGAATTTGTTTTTCTTCCTGCTCTTTCTTTGTGCTGCTTTATCCAAGGTATTTTCAAAAATGGCCTAAACTTGTTTTTTTCTTAAGTGATAGGAATTTAAGATTTTTATCTTACATTGAAAACACTTACTCTAATTTGAGATTCACTATGTATAATTTTCTACATAAACCCTCTTGGTCTAACCCCAAGGTTGGAATTCAGAATATAATTTCAAGTTTATCTATGGTTGAACACTGGACTTTATTTTCTCCCAGCTGTATGTTTATGTGTTTTTGCTTCTTCATTGCAGTGGAAACCAGAGAGGTTTTCATTGGCTGCAACGTTGCACAGCTAACGCTGGCTTTACAATTCCTGTTGTATGGAACAGGTCCTGGCATTATCAGTCTGCTACTCCTAAAAGGCAGATGGAACATCAAATATTTCATACTGTCTCATTCTATTTAATGTACATCAAACATCATAAAGGTGAAAATTCTAATTGTACAGAGTCCTCCAAGTGAAGACACTCTGTCAAAACTAGATGGAGACTCCCATCTCTTCTTTTCAATGTCTTCCTTCCCTGACCACTGCCAGAGCATTTCTTATATCTGTAAGTTTTTTGTGGGCACCGTTTTCTGGGGAATATTTACCAAATTCAGTACGAGTTTTTGTGTTCATGTGAAGATGGCTCCTCTGGGAAATTTCTGCCATATTCAGAAGAGCAATATGGTTTCTCTCGGGATTATTTTCTCCAGAATTTTCTTGGTTTGCTTTCTATTAAGATATTAATGAACTTCATTCTTTAGTCAAAAGTACAGTTGAATTACTTTATTTCTTAGCCCCTTAAAATTTGCAAAAACGGACGTGAAGAACCTGCATTATTCCAATAACGCTTCCTTTGGCAGTTCAAATGGAGTTATAGTAATTGGTGGGGTATCAAGACTTTTAATTAGTCTTCTTGATCCCAGCACAACTGACACTAGTTCTCTTGTTTTCTTGCACATTTGACATATGGTACAGTAACTCTCATTGCATCTATTTTATCTTCAGATGTGTGCCTGGAGACTGTTACTATGAGAGAACTGTTTGCCTCATTCAGGACAGGAAAATGGTTTCTCTTCCGTGTGAATTCTTGCATGGTAACAAAGGTACATCTTTTCAGAGAATCGTTTATTACATCCAGGACAAGAAAATGGTTTCTCTCCAGTGTGAATTCTAGAATGGTTTGAAGTCCTGTCTTTGCACAGAATCGCTTGCCACATTCAAGACAACAACACAGCTTCTCTCCAGTGTGAACTCTACCATGGATTCGAAGTCCTGTCTTATCATAGAATTGTTTACCATATTCAGAACAGCAATATGGCTTCTCTCCAGTCTGACGTCTGATGTGTATGTGGAAACTGCCACAATTAGCAAATAATTTACCACAATCAGGACAACAAAATTGTTTCTCTCCAGTATGAATTCTTGCATGGGTACGAAGGGAACTCTTGTTAGAGAATCATTTATCACATCCAGGACAGGAAAATGGTTTGTCTCCAGTGTGAATTCTTAAGTGGCTCAGAAGGTCTTTGCTGTCAGAAAATAGTTTGCCACATTCAGGACAACAATATGGCTTCCCTCCAGTGTGAGTTATCTTGTGTGACCATAGGACACTACTGTGAAAGAATTGTTTGCCACATTCAGAACAATCAAATGGCTTTTCACTAGTGTGAACTCTTGTGTGGCTAACAAGATGACTTCTCTGGTAGAATCGTTTACCACATTCTAGACAGCAATATGCATTTTTTCCAGTGTGAATTCTTGTGTGTTTCTGAAAAGTGCTCCTATTGCTGAATTGTTTCCCACATTCAGAGCAGCAGTGAGGCTTTGGTTGGTCTTTTCGACAATTTTTATCCTCAGATTTGCTGTTAGAACCTCTTTCATTCTCTTTGCAGAACCCCGACATCATAGGTCCTGTTTTCTTCCCCTGCTGATGAGTGTTCCCATCATTAATCCTCATTAGTTTCACAACACAACTCATTAGTTTTACAGGTTGGGAACTGTACTGCAAAGAGGACAGTATGGAACTGTCCAATTGAGATGTTGATATCTTCAGGCTTTCATTGTGCTGTGCCTGTTGTTGTCTCTGACAAAGACTGTGTTGAGGTGACAGATATAAGGAAAAATGACTACTCTGTTGTAAATCTGTAGAAACACATAAATGTGTTTCTGTGATGATGTTCATATTGAGATAAAACAAATTGAGGTGCATCCATCATGCTTTACATAGTCGATACTGAGATTTTTTTTTGGAGGATTCCAAATTTTTTTTTGCAATTTTAAGGTGCTATAGTGTGAACAAGTATCACACTGACAATTTAAAACAAGTAAAAGTCAACAGTTTATGCTTTAATTACAGCATATAAAGCTATGTGCCTATCAAAAGCAACAATTTGCAAATTTTCTTTTTCCATTCACCTGCACTGTGGAGTGCTCTACATGAAGCCAAAGCACCAGAGCTGATGTCTACATTTCAAACTTTGTTATGAGGAACAAAATTACAGATTTGACTTAACTCTTTTACGGCTAATTTTTTTTTTTTGTTGTTTCTTTTCTCCCAGGGCTGAATATTTTTCCAAAAACTCACTTTTTTAAAAAATGAACACAAAGCAATGGTTTAACACAAAACAAAAAATATTTATTTTTGAGAAATGTTACTGTCTTGCATGTTGTATGAGCCTGCATACTATTTGATTTCACATACATATCACATACATGTTACACAGCAAAGTCCTGCAAAGTAGCCAGTTGCATGCATTTGCCACATTGCACTGCTTACAATATGTGTTGCACTGGTTCCTCCTTTTCAATTGTCTATTGCTGTACACAACACAGTCAGGTTTGTATTTTTTGTCATCATATGTTGCAGGAAAGTAGCCCTCAGTCAGCTTGTCTGGCACTGCTCTTTACAATGGCCTTTCTCGCTTTGCTAAAGGCACTGTAACATACTCTGCCAGCAAGCTGTCAACCACCTTTTTGCGGAAATCTGCTGCAGTCATAGTGTTGTCACTGTTTGCATGCTTGAATAATATATAGCCATTTGTAAGTGCAATCTCATACAGGCAATGGTACACAGTGTGGTACCACTCGGTGGACTTATGGCTGTAAGCGTATGACCCCAGCATCTGATCCAGTCGATCAACTCAAGCCATTTTACAGTTATACTCCTCAAGTGCAACTGGCTTTTCCAGCTTCTTACCTTCTGGGTTTCCATATTGATGAATAATTTTCTCACATCTATTGTTAGTGTGTACAGTAGAGAGAAAAGTCACCTGTTTGACATTGTGCAATGCCACTGCCACCAAGTTTTCAGCCCTCATGAAAACCGTATTGCCACCACTTTTCATTTTCAGCCTGTCTTGCATTAGCTGTGAAGGCATGTGTCTCCTGTTCACCCTCACTTTGCCATAAGCGCCAATCCCCTTACTCTGTAGCTCCATGAACAATTCTGGTGATGTATAAAAATTGTCCATGTACACAACATGACCCAAATGTTCATAGCCCTGAAGGAGCTCCAGCACAACCTGACTTGTCAAGGGACAGTTCTCTCTTTAAAAGGAATACTTTCCTGTATATGTGATTTCTTTCAGGCAGAGACCAGTGTTTGCTTCTACCAGTACAAAATACTTTTTGCCATGCTTTGTGGGCTTGTCTGGCATATACTGGTGGAAAAAAAGGCATCCCTTATATTTTATCAGAGATTCATCCACAGGCAAATCAGGGCTAGGCTGATGAAATTGTTTATAAGTTGGTTCCACAATGTCAAGCAGGGGCTGAACTTTACACATGGGGTTATAGCCTGGCTCACCCCTTGGGATTTGCTGCTGGTTATCACAGAAGTGAATAAAACTTTGCAGGAGCATGTACATATAACACAGCATAACCTATCCAAAGCCACCAGGGGACAAAGCAAATTTGGACAAATGCTCCCTGAAGTTATATCGCCAATCTAGTCCCATCTCTATTTGTAATGACATAAAGCCCTTCATCTTGTCCTTTGTTGTGAGTTTCCACTTTTGAAAAATGAGAATTCGGTGCAAGTGCAGCCTGCGATTCAAAATATTGCTCTGCATACCTGTTTGTCTTGTCTGACAGTAGCTGAAAGGCAGCCTCAGGAAAGAACAACCTCAAAAAGTTCAGTGGCTGGTAATCTGTTGAGTCCGTGTCGTCTTGTGAAGTCCGGTAGCTAGTTTGGCTCCCACGGATCAATGTCTGGGTATTCCTGCCACACGAACCTTGATGTACAGTGCATCAGGAAAGTATTCACAGCACATCACTTTTTCCACATTTTGTTATGTTACAGCCTTATTTCAAAATGGATTCAATTCATTTTTTTCCCTCAGAATTCTACACACAACACCCCATAATGACAACGTGAAAAAAGTTTACTTGAGATTTTTGCAAATTTATTTCAAATAAAAAAATTGAGAAAGCACATGTACATAAGTATTCGCAGTCTTTGCCATGAAGCTCAAAATTGAGGTCAGGTGCATCCTGTTTCCCCTGATCATCCTTGAGATGTTTCTGCAGCTTCATTGGAGTCCACCTGTGGTAAATTCAGTTGATTGGACATGATTTGGAAAGGCACACACCTGTCTATATCAGGTCCCACAGTTGACAGTTCATGTCAGAGCACAAACCAAGCATGAAGTCAAAGGAATTGTCTGTAGACCTCCGAGACAGGATTGTCTCGAGGCACAAATCTGGGGAAGGTTACAGAAAAATTTCTGCTGCTTGAAGGTCCCAATGAGCACAGTGGCCTCCATCATCCGTAAGTGGAAGAAGTTCGAAACCACCAGGACTCTTCCTAGAGCTGGCCGGCCATCTAAACTGAGCGATTGGGGGAGAAGGGCCTTAGTCAGGGAGGTGACCAAGAACCAGATGGTCACTCTGTCAGAGCTCCATAGGTCCTCTGTGGAGAGAGGAGAACCTTCCAGAAGGACAACCATTTCTGCAGGAATCCATCAATCAGGCCTGTATGGTACAGTGGCCAGACGGAAGCCACTCCTTAGTAAAAGGCACATGGCAGCCCGCCTGGAGTTTGCCAAAAGGCACCTGAAGGACTCTCAGACCATGAGAAACAAAATTCTCAGGTCTGATGAGACAAAGATTGACTTTTTTTGATGTGTATGCCAGGTGTCACGTTGGGAGGAAACTAGGCACCGCTCATCACCAGGCCAATACCATCCCTACAGTAAAGCATGGTGGTGGCAGCATCATGCTGTGGGGATGTTTTTCAGCAGCAGGAACTGGGAGACTAGTCAGGATAAAGGGAAAGATGACTGCAGCAATGTACAGAGACATCCTGGATGAAAACCTGCTCCAGAGCGCTCTTGACCTCAGACTGGGGCGACGGTTCATCTTTCAGCAGGACAACGACCCTAAGCACACAACCAAGATATCAAAGGAGTGGCTTCAGGACAACTCTGTGAATGTCCTTGAGTGGCCCAGATTTGAATCCGATTGAACCTCTCTGGAGAGATCTTAAAATGGCTGTACACCGACGCTTCCCATCCAACCTGATGGAGCTTGAGAGGTGCTGCAAAGAGGAATGGGCGAAAGTGGCCAAGGACAGGTGTGCCAAGCTTGTGGCATCATATTCAAAAAGACTTGAGGCTGTAATTGCTGCCAAAGGTGCATCGACAAAGTACTGAGCAAAGGCTGTGAATACTTATGTACATGTGATTTCTCAGTTTTTTTTTTTTTAATAAATTTGCAAAAAAGTAAACTTTTTTTACATTGTCATTATGGGGTGCTGTGTGTAGAATTCTGAGGAAAAAAATGAATTTAATCCATTTTTGAATAAGGCTGTAACATAAAAAAATGTGGAAAAAGTGATGCATTGTGAATAAGTGCATCAGCTGCATGAATGTGCTCAGTTGGCAGCCAATCAGCTGCGGTGGCATCAGATGGTGTCCGATTAGCTGATGACAGTTCCTCACTCTCTTGCTCGATCTCCTGATCACTCTAAACAAAATCAGATTCTGAAAAATCAGAGTCCGACTCAGCGATAATGCGCAAAATATTGTCTGCTGAGTATTTTGTTTTCTGCACTTGCTTTGCTCCCTTGTGAGATGTTGATGCCATCTTGCCTTTGTTTACATTTCGTAACTCACACACGCGAGGATTAGATGGCAAGTCAATGAGTCCAACATTCCTCCAAGCAGAGACGGAATGCCTTTAATATAACAGTTAGTTTTGTCACCCTCTACCCCTTTTGTCGACATACGCCCTCAACCGTTCCTGTTGACAGAAGTTGACATTCACCCTAAAAGACTTAAACATGTTCATCTGCCTTATAGATAAATAACTTTCATGATTTATATTTGCACCAGCTCCGAGTAAGATTACATATATCATTCTGGGTAGAGTGTTCCTTTATGGGATGAAAACACTGTGCTGACAGATATCACAATGTTTAATTTTTTGATGTGAATTATACTCTTCTTATTCGTATAAGCCCCATTGTTCAGCAGCATTTTTCATATCAATCTCACTTTGACTTGGTCCCTTCAGACAAATCTCCATCAGATTGTTTAGAGCAGGGGTCCAAAAACTACAGCCCACGGAGCGAATACGGCCCTGTGCCATCATTGTTACAGCCCCCTTAAACAATAAACGCAATGTGTGTGGAAATATTAGTTTCCCAAACATAGGCCTATGTAAACCAATGTAAATGCACCTGGAGCCACCTTAGAAACATTACAAAAATATCTGTACAACCCCCCATGATCATTTCACCCTAACTCATTAAATGAACCCTAAACTAGTTGTGTTAAACAATGTCAAAGAAAAGAAAAATTGATTCAGAGGGTAGGACATTCAATCAACAGTGGACCAATGACTATTTTCTTGTTCAGTGCAAGGACAAAGCAATTTGTCAAAAATGTCAAGAGTCTATAGCCATCTTCAAAGAATACAACTCGTATCAGCATTAGGCCTGGGTAAAAATATCAATCTTCTGATTTATCATTAATTTTTCATTTAAAGAATTTGATATTGATTCTCAAAGTTTTAAGATTGATCTTCTGAATCTCTATCCTGCTCAATTATTATATGTAGGATATTTTTTTTTGCCGTCTGATCCAGTATATGTTGCTAATGCACCTGTTAAGACTTTCTACAGAAAAAGCACTTTACTATCTAATCAAGCTTTCAACACTTAAATTGGATGTGTGGACTTAATTCAGAGTCAAATTCTTTGGCGTAATTCATATGTAAGCTGTGCAGCTCAGACATCAAGTATTGTTGTAACTTAAATTTCAGAAATCATTTATCCCAAAGTCACCCAGAAATGTAATCTCTATCAACATCCAAATGAGCAGAAACTAAAACAATCAACGCTGGAGGTGGTGGGTAGCTCCAAGCTTCAATATAAGTTGCTTTATGCCCCAAAAATAAGACTTTGCAGCAGATTTTTTTTAACCTGTTAAGATAAGAGATCCACAGTCGTTGTAAACGAGGGCTTTCCACAAATGATAAAAGGTTTTTGAACTTCAGAATGTTATACCAGAAAGCAAACAAGTGATTGTACCTAGGCTTTATGAAGACCACAAGCAAAGTATTGATACAGCACTGACAGTCAAAGTCTGGTTAAGGAGGCCTAATCTGAGCCGCCAAATGATTTTAACATCCAGTCGGGGTGGAATCACTATGTGTTTATAATTAGATAGCAGGAGCAATGGCAAGCAGCAGCAAGCATAGAAAGTGAAAACAGAAATTCAGTCCTTAGTGGACAGATGTGTTTAATTTATTTTACCATCCCATGCCAAAATCAGTCCACTCTATTTAATATGTCAAACCATGGTTTCTAACATTAAACGGCACTATGAAACTAAGCATGCCAGCTTCCTCAGTTATCTCCCATCGGGTAGCTCATCTGGTTGAGACAAAATTGCTTCCTTGAAATGTTCCTAAGAAAACTCTGACAGTGGCGAAAACTAAACAGGAGAAGGCAATGACACATTCAGTTCATGTTACTTGAGAACTGGCTAAAAAGGGCAAGCCACTGTTGGACGTTGAACTCTTAAAACATCGCGCTTTGGGCACACTTGAGTAACTCTTTGAAGGAGATAAAAAATATAAAGACAAGATTATTAAACAAGAGATGACGAGTGTCTGACTTATCTGTAGCATGCAGGGTTGAAATTCATCTGATCTCATATCGGTCACAGCTGATGAGTTAACGGATAATAGAGATACAGCCCAACTGTCTGTGTTTGTAAGATACTCCAATGATGAAGTTTTCAAGGAAGAGTTGTTGTTCATTTTGCCTTTGAAGCTTCATGCTACAGGTGAGGCTGTTTTTGCTGTAGGGAAAAGTTTCTTCGAAGAGAACTTGTTGGAACTCAGTAAAATAAACCTCCTAGTTACAGATGGCAGTCAGTTGATGTTGGAAAGGAGAAAGGCTTTGCAGCAGAGCATCTCGCTATTAATTTGTTGCACTGCATAATTCAAACTGTTTTGTGTGCAAAGTTGTCTGGCAAGATGAAAGCAGCAATGAATACAGACACCAAACTGGTCAACCACATTCCTTCTTAAAACTTTGCAGCATCGACCTTTTAAAACGTTGTTGAAAGACAGTGAAGCGGAATGCACCGACCTCCTTCAGCACAATGATGGATGATGGCTGAGCAAGGGACAGGTTCTGCAGCATTTGTTTTCGCTTCAAAACAAAGTAGGGAATTCCTTTTAAATTAGAAATCTGCCAGAACAGAAGAGTTCTCTTTGTTAGTGTGTGATGTAAAGTTTATGGCTTACATTGCATTTTTGGGCGATATAATTAGGCACTTAAACAAGCTCAATGTGCAACTGGAAGGATGTGGTGCAAACGTGGGGGAACGGTTTTGAAAATGTAACAATATTTCACACAATCTTTGACTTATTTCTAAACTATCTGAAGGAAAAAAAATGCTACATTTTCCCACTCTGCGTAATGTCACAAGCTCTGTGAATCCAACTGTTCTTTCTATGACGGAGGTATTGCTAGTCAGTCTCATAGGGAATTTCAAAATATGTTTTGAAAATTTTAAAAAAAAAAGGAGTGAATTGCTTTTATCTGTAAGAAACCTTTTCACTGTCACAGCAAGTGGCTCTGGTGCTGCTGAAACTAAGACTTTATTGCTGAGTATAGATGAGGCGTCATTCTAGCTAGAGAAGATTCAGCTACAGAATTACAATGAGGTTAAAGTTTAATCCAACAAGGAGGAGCTGTGCACATTTTGGACGCAGTCTGTGCAGCAGTATGCTAATTGCAAAAGACTTGCAAGATACATTTTAACACTAGAATTACCAGAGCCAACAAAAAAATTTGTAATTCCGGCCCACCTTAAATCCCTTTGCACTCCTCAGTCAGCGTTTTTTGTCTTCTAAATGTGTCAATAAGGCCAAGCAGCAAGCAGCCTGCTATACCATCCCCCCCACTGCCTCAGGACAGGCAAGAAGTTCTCCCAGTTCCTGCCTTGATTGATTATCTGGGAGTGAGCTACCTAGAACTGTAAGATTAAATAATTTGATGTGTGTTCTGTGTCTACAACAATCTATGTAAACACATCGTTAAAACAGAAATGTTTTTCATGTTTTAGTAATAAGTAACAAAATGTAGACACAAACTGTATAACGTGTGAAGGCTGATGGCCAAATATCAAATAAACACTTTTACAAAAGGTGCAAGTATAATACGACAGCGTCTGTGGTACTGTGGTTAGAACTGCTGACTTATAATTTGGAGGTCGTGAGTTCAAAACCAGCTCCCCGGCAAATTTACCGTTTTGAGTAGGGAGCTGCTCTTATTGTTAATATTATACAATAAAAACATACATTTGATTTGTGTCTGTAACAGCATGTGTAAATTTACAGTACTTGTAAAAGTTAGTGTTTTTTTTTTTCACTTTTATTCTCTCAGTCGCGATCAAGATACAACAACCACCCCCTCGCCCCAGATCTGACATCTGGTTACTTTTTATCTGAAACTGGGAATACATTTATAGTAGTTATTATATATGGTTATACAATATCAAAAGCTACCTTAAAAGTTACTTTAGTACATATGCCTTACAAGAATACACCCTTACAGCTTAGCGTCTGTATTAGATTCCATTTTGTTTGATTAACTTAATTCAAATTATTCTTTCTCAATTTCCCCCTTTGCACATTAAATGTGCATTTTGTTATTTACACCACATTATACTGGGGAGATGGCAGGAGAATAAACATGAATGCGAAACTGTCCCAGAGGGTCAGTTCCGGAGACATGGGCCCCTAAGATATATCTTCCTTAATCATGAGATGAGGGGTCCTTTAGAGTGATGATCAAAGGATTACATGTTCCTACCATATACTCATGGAATTGATGTGTCACAAAATGGGTGATGAGGGAACGGACACAGGGAAGTGCACAACAAAAGAACAAACAGACAATAAAAAGGATAGTACCTACTGTGATAGCAAACTTAGTAAGGGACACTTTTCAGCTGAAAAATAGTGAATGGAACCAGCCAAAAAATGACGTAGGTGCAGTAGTTACATAATCCTGTCAATAATGGAAAATCCACTGCATCCACTGAACAGGATCATCTCCAGACAGAGGAGCAGCTTCAGCGACAGACTGCTGTCACTGTCCTGCTTCACTGACAGACTGAAGAGATCGTTCCTCCCCCACGCTATGCGACTCTTCAATTCCACCCGGATGGGTTAAACGTTAATATTATACAAAATTATTGTCTGTCTGTTATACCTTCATTGTTATCACTCTTTAATTAATATTGTTCTTTATCAGTATGCTGCTGCAGGAGTATGTGAATTTCCCCTTGGGATTAAGAAATTATCTATCTATCTAATCAGTAAATTTTGTTTTTGGAACGACTTTAGCTTGTTTAAGGGCTGTAGTAAAGGATCAATTACGAGCAGTGTTGTTAGGAATTAAAGTTACAGCAACTGTTGCTGAACACAACACACACAATCCTCACTTCATTTAGGAGCATTTCTAGCGTGTACTTCCTGACATTAAGATACACTTGAAAGGGCAACGAGGAAAGTTATATGCATCTTTATAAATATCACAATTGAAAAAGGTTATCGGGAAGGGATACAACTAGGATTAGGGTTTAACAGTGGCACATGCATAACAAGAATCTGTTCTTAATTGTGTAACAGTAACCTTCAACCACTTATACCACAGACTAGCAAAACGCACTTCGCAGTGGCGAAGTACTGAATTAAAATTTTTATTAAGAAGAAAATTAAACCTTTTTAAACTGAGGGAAAATATGCCAATAATTATTTGTTAAGGATCTCTTTGTATACCACATTGTGAGTTCAGCCCTTCGGTTGTAATATGAGCAAGCTGTGCGCTGAGCTTACTCTTGAGCATGCAACGTACAGTTGGCCATGTGAACAGTAATCTTGTTTCAAATCTCACAGCCTGGATTGCTGCTGTTATAATCGGTTTGAGTTTCATGGTTTGTTTTAATTACGACAGTATTTGTAGGACTTGTGTTGAAGAGACATTCGGCATCTGTCAAGCGTTGTAAGCATACAACCGGTTTCATCGATAACTTCACATCCAGCTTTTGAGAGTTTAAACATTCATAAACATCAATGTGTCCACTACTGAAATTGTCACCTGTGAATCTAAGATGTATAAGAGGCATTGGCGGTTGTCGAAAGGTGTAAAATATTTGGCCATTTTGTTACACTTGAAAGCGACAACCGAACAATTCAGTGGCAGCCATCAACTCACATGCAGAACCAGAGGTGAAGGGCTTAAACATTTCACTCTTATAGTGCTCCTGTGTAGTATATTTATCTCCTGTACCATCATCAGTCCACACCTTGAACCTTTCCCAGTCATTCAATACATAAGACACAATGTTCCTCCAGATATCAAAGTGAGCCTGATACGGCCGTGCAATATGTAACAAAGAGAATGGAAAAGGCAGGTGCCATCTCCGGGCATGGAAACCACTCGGTAAGTGACAGTTCTTTGATCGATGGTGATCACCTCGATAGACATGGTAATGGGGGTACGGTTGGAATGATAAAGGAAATGGGTACCTGAACAATGTAAAGTAAGTCTAAAATACCTACACAATAACTATAATCGCAATAAACGAACAACAAAACAGCGGAGAAGCCGTGGATTAAATAAAAAGGCTGTAGTTATCAGCAGGGAGACGTGAATCCCGTGGCGAATCAAGGAAGGGAATGTAGAGACCGGAGCGACGGACGGCCTTATATAGGCAGGCAGCCAACAACGTGGGAGGCATTGGGATGGGGGACCTAACACTGCCTCACACGGTGACCGAGCTGCAGGCTATGGACGTATATATGTACGTAAGATTCAGTTAGCGTTGGGAACCCGTGTACCAAATTTCTTGAAGATGGGCCCATAAGTAACAAAGACTGTTGAAAAGTTCTATATGGCGGCCGACAGTGGCATCATACCACTGAAATAAGTACGTACATCGGTTTTGGTTAGCGCAGGGAAGTCACCTACCAAATTTCGTGAAGATGGGGCCATAAATAAGAAAGTTCAACATGGCGGATGTTGTTGACCGTTATGACCATTACGCTTAGAATTTCGAAATGAAATCTGCTTAACTTTTGGAAGTAAGCTGTAAGGAATAAGCCTGCCAAATTTCAGCCTTCTGCCTACACGGGAAGTTGGAGAATTAGTGATGTTGGAAAGTTCAATATGGCGGCCTACAGTAGCGTCATACCAACGAAATAAGTATGTACATTGGTTTCCGTTAGCGCAGGGAAGCCGCCTACCAAATTTCGTGAAGATGGGGTCAGCCTTTTACCTACACGGGAAGTTGGAGAATTAGTGACGTTGTAAAGTTCAATATGGCGGCCAACAGTGGCGTCATACTATCGAAATAAGTACGTACATCGCTTTCGGTTAGCACAGGTAAGCCATCTACCAAATTTCGTGAAAATGGGGCCATAAATAAGAAAGTTCAACATGGCGGACGTTGTTGACCGTTATCGACCGTTATGACCGTTACGTGTAGAATTTTGTAAGTAAGCTGTAAGGAATAAGCCTGCCAGATTTCAGCCTTCTACCTACACAGGAAGTTGGAGAATTAGTGATGAGTTAGTGAGTGAGTCAGTGAGGGCTTTGCCTTTTATTATTATAGATTATCCTCTAGGAAAGAGGGAATAATCCCTTGACAGAGTCCTAACACAGAAAGTATAAAAAATAGCAACAGCTTAATGATTCAGTCCACTTTTTACAGTAAGAGACGTGCATTCAAGAAAGGAGTCCTTCAAACTTCAAGACATGTGGAATGCTAAGCAACTTCTGGAATGGTCCCCTCCACCTGGGCTGGTGCCACGGTTTTCACCATGTGTCTCTAATGAAAGCCAAATCCCATTTGTTATAGAAATTTACATTTCAGGTAATGAGGTAGTTCACCACGTTTCTCTCACTTGTTCATGCACTCTATCTGTAAGGCACTACACAGACCTGAAAGAAAAGATGCAGAATCATTGTTGACCATGTGGAGAGTAATTTTACATAGCAGAAAGCACATTAGCATGGGGTGGCCAGTAAGAATCTCCAACGGTGGGAGTCTTATTTGGCTTTGAGTTCTTCCCTGCAGACCAGCCAGATCCAAAGGCAATGCATCAGGCCAAGATAGGCCTATTTGTTCAAAGATGTTTGCAAGCTTTACATTTAAGGTGGAATATGCATGCTCCACCATCCCTCCACTCTGTGGATGGTACATGCAGTAGTGGTGGACATCAGTTTACAGCCACTGAGACAGCTCTTGTAACACAGATTTACTTGCAATTTCTGAGGCAAACCCCAAATGTGGGATGATTTTTATTTTTCAACTAGTGCTTTGGCCACTGACTTGGTATCTGCGTGCCAGCATGGGAAAGCCTCCACCCAGTGAGAGAAAACGTAGATGATTACTAAGCAATATTTATACCCATGAGACAGGGTTAGTTAAAAAAAAAAAATCCATCTGCAGATGTTCAAAGGGCCCTCCGGCATTTGGTGTTACAGCCAGACTTACCTGCAAGCCTTTTCCTACATTAAACCTTTGGTATAGTGTACACCTCTTACAAAACTGATCAGCAAAGTTGGAAAACCCCTGGGAGTGGCAGGATTGTTGCACCTGTGCCATTATTGTGTCTCTGGAAGCATGGGCCAGACCATGTGCAGCCTTTGCAATACCTGGAAAGAAAGCTTTTGGGAGAAAAGGATGTTTAGTTAATGGATGGATCCAAAGTTCTTTTGGATCTTTTTCTGCTCCCTCTTTCTGCCATGTCTTTATCTCCTTTTCCGTTGCTACAGTTTGTAGAGATAAAACTGCATCCTCGGGTGACTCTTGTTCCTCCTCCTGTTGTAGAAATAACGAGGTTAGTGGTGAGATGGGATCCCGGGCGGCTTTTTTTTTGCCCACGTGTGCTTGTGCATTTCCCTCACTCACTGGATTCATTTTCCCCTTGTAAGTTTGACACTTCCCTACCGCAAGCGCACCTGTCAAATGAGATGTTCTTGCCTGTACTAAGATGGAATGTACAGCATGTGGTACCTTAACAGTTAATAGACTAATGAGAATAACATCTGAGCATGCTAGGACAGCCTCTGTTGTTGCTGCTACTGCTCTAAGGCAGGTCAGGAGTCCAGCTTTTTCGAAAAATAGGCTACTGGCCTTTGCTTTTCTCCATGGAGTTGTGTTAATACTGCATTCATATATCCCCCCTTTTCATCCACGAACAGAGTGAATAAACGAGAATAGTCAGGGAGTCCTAAGGAAGGCGCACTTTTTAAATCACATGGAGCCTTCTCAGCCTGCTCATTCCACTGTATGCGGCCAGAAAGAGGAAGACCAACAGTGTTAGCTAGATTTTGTAAGGGCTGTCCTCTTTCAGAATAATATAGGATCCATTGTCGACAATAACCAAGAATGCCTAGTATAGACATAACCTGTTGTTTCGTGACCGGTCTTGGAAGGTTTTGAATGGTTGTTAAGCGATCTTTAGACAGAACTCTGGTACCACAAGTGACATCATGACCCAAATATTTAACAGTGGTCTGAACTAATTGCAACTTATTCCTCGAGACTTTATGGCCATTTTCCGCAAGATATCTTAACAATGATTCCGTATCTTGCATGCATGCTTTCTCTGCTTCAGAACAGGGCAATAAGTCGTCGACGTACTGTATTAATACGCTTCCCCTGTTAGGCCAGAAGCCTTCCAGGTTTTGAGCAAGCACCTGTCTGTATACACAAGGAGCCTCTGTATAACCTTGTGGCATAACGGTCCATGTCCCGCAGCGATTTTGAAAAGTAAATGCAAACCAGAATTGCGAATCAGGGTGAACAGGGATAGAAAAGAAAGCAATAGCAAGGTCTATCACAGAGAAATAAGATGCAGATGGGGGAATAGTGGAAAGAATAGTGGAAAGATTAGGTACAATCGGTGCTCTCGGGAAGATAGCAGAACTGACTTGTCTTAGGTCTTGAACAAAGCGCCAAGGATCCATCCGCTTTCTTTACTGGCAGAATGGGAGAATTAACAGGGGAATACTTAATAGGAATAATAGCTCCCCGTTCAACTAAATCTCTGTGTACAGCAGCAGTTCCGAGTTCAGCATCGTAAGAAAGAGGATATTGTGCATGGCGAGGATGGAAGGATTACTTTGGAAAGACCACTAAAGGTTTGCAAATTTGCGATCCTGCCAAAATCGTTTTTTCCCTGGGACCACAGAATATCAGGTATTGTGGACAGCCAAGGTAAGGAGTCGGTTTGCAGGGAATACAGAGGAGACGATGAGTGACAAAGGGAATGAACGACTGGCAGGTCGATTTGGATTGACACTTTAGTAACCAGGTGATCAGGGGTGACAAAAATTCCTGGTGCGACGAAATTCCAATCGGTCCTATCTTGACATTGTTCAACCCATTCCCCAATTTCTACCCAACAAGCAGTGTTAGACTTTGCCAAGGAAACATGGGGGACTGCACCTCCTAAATAGAAATTGTTCTGTAAGTGTGTAAGGTGAACTGTAATGTGAAGATTCTCTGGGTAAGGAGCAGAGGAAAGGAAAGATTCTAACCAAGGGGTGTTAACTTCGGTGGGGAAGTATTGAGCAGTACAGTGGAGAGTGTCGGGGACTTGGAGGTGGGGAAAAAGGCAGGAAGGGACAGTATGGAGGGCTTTAAGGAGGAGGATGTGTGGGAAGTTGTTTAGGGTCCAAGCAGCAAAAGAATGATGGGGTTGGAGAATTTGGGACAGGAGCTTAGGAATGGAGCAATAGAATCCTTGTTCAGATAAGGAGATTGAGACAGACAGTTTGGTTTTGAGATCTCATCCCAATAAGTTAACTGGACACAGATGATTTAATAGGAATCAATGTGTCAAAGGAGAACTATCAGTGGAGAGTTGAACTAGAGGCTTGGAAACCGATAAGGTGTGAGGTTGTCCTGAAACAGTAAGGACATTCACAGTGTCTTTCGAGGCAGGGACCTCCAATAGCGATAGAGTTGAGCGGGTAGCTCCAGTGTCCACAAGGAAGACAGTTTCCTTGCCATTCACTATCAAAGTCAGTAAATTGTCTGTATTAGCATAAAGGGTGAGCAAGGGAAACTGGAAAAGTTGGCTGGGGTTCTTCGCTAATTCCTAGGACCAGGGGATGTCACTGGGTTCCAACAGCAGAAGTGGTGAAGGTGAACGCTTCTTTGGACAGTTGCGTTGAAAATGGCCAGGCTCAACGCAGTTGTACACATCCCACATCCCCATCCTCGCCCTCTCCCTCCGAAGGAGCTGTCACGGCCACAGCCTTGTAATCCTCTGCCCCTGCCCGTTCCCCTGGTGTAATACTGAAGCTGTGACGCTATCGGTTTAGTCTGTGTATTGGATTCTTTTTGTTTAGATTTTCTCTCAGCATGCTCTGCATGGCGTTTAACTTCCTCAAAGGTAGCACTTTCCCAGCCTATGCAAGACGTTCAGACTTTGTTCTGTATGTCGCTTCTTAATCCCGAGACGAAAGGGGGAAGGGCAGCGCGGTTTCAGTCTTCGCCTTCTTGGAGGCCAGAATGGTTAGCCATCAGGTCTTGGGCTCTATGGGCCCACTCATCGACTGTCTCATCTTTCTGTTGTTTTGCAGCAGAAATGAGTGACCAGTCTGTCCCTTTTTTAGATTTTTCCACAATAGTGGCTTTAACAAGTTCCCATTGCTCTATGAACCAAGCGTTATCATTGTCAGTCTGATTTAAAGAATCATTCCACCTCCAAACGTTACCGTTTGCTCTAGTCCCATGATTCACCGTTTTCCATGTGGTACCTAGCTTTTGGCGTAACACCTGCGTCCACTGCGCAGCATTTGGCTTATACATGTCGTTCAGCTGCTGAAGTGATTCGATGAATTTTAAGCTGCCAACTCCCTTGGGATCTGGCAGTTCTGACACCACATCTTTTAATTCTTGAATATCCCAATTTCATGATCATGGTGGGATTATTAGCTCCTGCGGGATGACTGGGGTTGGGGACTTGTATTAATGGGCAAGAAAACTCGGGTCTGGGATTCTGCTGCTTTGGTGGAATGAAGCTGCATCCCAATTGGGGACTCATGCATGATTGTGATGTTTGGCTTCTCATGGGGTGAGAAATCGGGGTTTGAAGTGGAGTATGTGGCTGGGGTTCGGTATAGCCTCCAGAACGGGTGCCTCGGTCTTCATCATCTAGATCTGAATCTGTTCCGGGCGGATTATCGGCCGCAAGAGGAGCCGATGGGGCATCTGAGGGAGGAGGAGGAAGGGGATGTTGATAACGGGAGGGAAGTGGATGATTGGGTAAAAGGGATCCTTTTTATCCGGCTTCTTTCACCTATTGTCTGGGTCTGGTTCTGTCTTAGTCCTTTGTAATGCAAGCCACATATTTTCTTTTTCTTTATGTGTCTTTACTTCGGCAGAAAGCGTCTCATTGCGTTTTTGTATTGCCTCAAGGATTCGGTCTTTAATTACCAATTCCCATCTATCAAACATATCCATCTTATATGGACCTCTTTGGCAACAGCCTTAGGTGTTTCTGTATAGGATTTTTCTATCTTCTTGAATTTCTGAAATGTCCCAGTTCCCTCAATTGACCATCTACCACCACTTTGCTTATTCCATTTTTTACATGCTTTCTTTTTACACGGTTTATACTTCATGCGACGTGACGCATGCTGCAGCGGACGCTCCTGCTAAGCAAGCATTGTAGTGTTTATACTTGTGTGCGTAATTTATGTACAGTAAATCTCGAGGAATCCTCCAGGTGGCAGTGCAAGATATTATGGTGAGTACATGTTTGGCTTTTCTGTGTTGTGAATTGCCTAGAACACCCATTAAATTCTGAGGACACCTTACCACAATATCTCTGAAAATGATGTTTATTGATTAAATCCATCAATCCAGGGATGTGTCAATTTCAGCAAGCATTGGGCACGAGTGGGAAACAATCCGTGGACAAGGCCTCAGCTCATCACAAGGTGAAAACAAGGCACACATACAATAGCGTCATTTTAGCGGCACCAAATCCCCAAATTTGCATATCTTTGGAAGGAAACTGGAGCACAGTGTGAAATGCAAGCAGGGAATACCAGTGATATGACTCTCTGTGAGACAGCAGTGCTACCGCTCCGCCACCGTGTCACCCCCATGTGTGTAATTATAAATGGTATTCATTATTTAAACGAAATTAACGATTTATTGGTAAAATATAACTAAGACACTTCAATGAATTTCATCATGAAAGTGATATCAAGTATAAAGCTAAAGATTCTAAATGTGCAGAGAGTTGGAATAGCATACATTTAATGTGTTCTGTGTGGTGATCTATTGCTGCTTGCCTTAGTGATTAAAAACTGGGATGAGGTTTACGATTGCCTGTTTTAATGATAAAGTAAACTACAAGGTTAAAGTGGACATTTCGAGATTAAAGCCAAAATTTCCACTTTAATCACAAAATACACGTTTTCACCATGTCCTTAATTTTTTTTCTCAGTGGCTCAAATACAGCGCTGTACATTATGTTGCTGTTTTGAAGTTCAAAAAAAAAAAAAATACGGCATAAAGACATATGTGAGACTTGTAAAATGTATTGTGTCATTACGATCGGGAATATGCGACACTTGAATATAAAAGCACCACGAATGCATCTGTAGGTCGGCATTTTGCTTCACCACATCGAACCATTCATGAAACATCGAAGCGCGCACATCGATCTCGTAGGATCCGCAAAGCGGCTTTCTGTCACATGTAGATAATAAACAGAGCCTCTGACGTCAGGTTCCAACTTTTCGCACACTGCACCCCCGACTTTTTGCTGGTACTGCAACTCGTGCATGCGTCGCGTTAATTTCTGAGGACCTGCTCAGAGGACGCATCAAATGAACGCTGAGAATGCATGGCAGCCATGATGCGGGCGCATACGCGTTCTAAGAGTGAAGTATAAATGAGCCCTTAAAGTCTAGCCCTCTTTTCTTTTACATGAATTGTCTAGAAGAGCCCCCCTTCAGTCCCTTGTTTGAATATTTTGAGCCTTTTGAAAATAAATCCTTCCAACAGTGGCTTTTGGTTCCCTAAAAGGATCTTTTTTTTTTTTTTTATTAATTTTATTACAATCAATACATAGCAATCACATTTTACAAAAAAAAAAAAAAAAAAATTATGCTAAGAACAGATCGATCCCCACCCTTGAGAGAGAGAGCAAGCCAAACGGTGTAAAATTTAAGGCTTTTAAAAATACCTAAATCAACAAATTCTCTGTGCTTTATAAACTTATTTCAAAATATTACTGATTAGATCCTGCCATGTTTTGAAAAAGTCTGCACAGATCCTCTAACTGAGTATTTGATTTTTTCCAATTTTAAATAATATAACACATCAGTTTCCCACTGACTTAAAAGAGGAGAGTTTGGGTTCTTCCAGTTTATCAGAATAAGTCTGCGTGCCAAAAGTGTAGTGAATGCAATCACAATTTGTTTGTCCTTCTCCACTTTAAGACCCTCTGGAAGAACCCCAAACACAGCTGTTAATGGGTGAGGAGGGATTGTGAGTCCAAGACTGTCTGAGAGGTAATTAAAAATTTTTGTCCAGAATAATGTTAATTTGGTGCAGGCCCAGAACATGTGACCTAGTGAGGCTGGAGCTAATTTGCAGCGTTCACAGGTTGGATCATGTCCTGGAAACATTTTGGAGAGTTTTAGTCGAGACAGATGTGCTCGATATATAATTTTGAGCTGTATAATTGTATGCTTTGCACATATGGAGCTCGAGTGAATTCTCTGCATTGCTACTTTCCACTCCTTTTCTGATATATTAATTGAGAGATCATTTTCCCAGTGTCCTCTTGGATCTTTGAAAGGAAGGGATTGTAAAAGGATTTTATATATTGTAGAGATGGAGTCTAACTCCTTTAAATTGAGCAATAAATTTTCCAGCGTGGATGAGGGTGCCAGATGAGGAAAATCTGGAAGGTTCTGTTTAACAAAGTTCCTGATTTGAAGATAGTAAAAGAAATTTGTAGCTGGAATGTTAAATTTGGAATGTAATTGTTCATAGGATGCAAAGGCGTTGTCTATATAAAGATCCCTAAGCAAGTTAATTCCAAAATTTTTCCAGATATAAAAACTGCACATGTTTGTGAGGGTTGAAAGAGGTGGTTCTTTTGCAGGGGTGCCACAGAAAGAAGCTTCTCCGTCTTAAAATGCTTTCTACTTTGGTTCCAGATTCTAAGTGAGTGGAGCACAATTGGGTTATTAGTGTATTGCCGATAACGTGTGTTTATTGGTGCACAAAGCAAGGAATACAAAGAAGTACTGCAGGATTTTACTTCTATTGCGGTCCATGCCTGTGTATGTTCTTCTATTTGTGTCCAGGTTCTTATCGACGATCCTAAAAGGATCTTGACCGGTTTACTATTTGTTTTTCCCATGGTTAGTGAGTTTTCTGCGCTCTTTTTGCTAAACCAGCCCCAATTGTCGCTTCACTCTCGGTCCCTCCTGTCCCCCGGTCCAATGGGACGATCAACCTGATTAGCGGACGGACAGTCTCACTGGAAGGCTGCTGGTTACCACTGTTTAGGTGATCAGTTCATTGAGTGTCCTGTTGAGTTCAGGATACAACCATACCATTAGAGTAAAAAGTCTCACCCTCCCGCAACAGTGCTTTTTCCCGATCACGAAATGTTCGGTTATTTATCTGTTCTTCACACTCCCTTCCATTATTTTGCTTTTAGGCCTCTAAGAAACTTCTTCGTTTCCTAGGGAGTGTACTTAACTCGCGTCCTTAACATTCATAATCTTTCCACACTGCTTTATTTCCGAGAGTTTATCTAAATATTCTGATCCACTCACTGCTTGGTTTCTTTTCCCCGGTCGGACTCTCTCAGACTACTCACCAAGAATTTTCCTCCCGTCTGGAACATCCCAGTTCACTCGACTTTCAGGAAAAAGTCAGAGGTAGACAAGGACTCCCCACGCAGGACTCGCTAGAGGGAGGCCAGTCCAAAATTTTTACCAGAGCTGGTCTTCCCAATTGGGCCGGAATCGGTCTTTTCACCAGTCCTCTGGATGATACCGCTCAAGGAATCGCTTGGCCGTCTCTGTCCCTGTTCGGACGCTAAAAAACTGTGGTCGCTGAAAGCCAGGAACGACAGGAGACAGATACCAATGTAAAGTAAAAAAAAATTTCTTTATTCTTGGTGAGCAGGAGACTATAAGCAGCTATAAGCACAGATCCACTGACAGCTCAAGTCAGACTGCAGCCCCCGTCAGGAGGGAGTTTCCCTCTCTTTATACCCAGCTGGTTTCTTTCTTCTTCTTCTTCTTCTTCTGGCTTCTGCCGTTAGGGGTTGCCACAGCAGATCATCTTCTTACATATCTTTCTGTCCTCTGCATCTTGCTCTGTTACACCCATCATCTACATGTCCTCTCTCACCACACATCCATAAACCTTTACTTAGGCCTTCCTCTTTTCCTCTTCCCTGGCAGCTCTATCCTTAGCATCCTTCTCCCAATATAAACAGCATCTCTCCTTTGCACATGCCCAAACCAATGCAATCTTGACTCTCTGACTTTGTCTCCCAACCATCCAACTTGAGCTGAACCTCTAATGTACTCATTTCTAATCCTATCCATCCTCGTCACACCCAATGTAAATCTTAACATCTTTAACTTTGCTTTGTGGTCAGTGCCACTGACTACAACCCATATAACATAGCTGGTCTCAATATCGTCCTGTAGACCTTCCCTTTCACTCTTGCCGATACCCGTTTGTCACAAATTACTCCCGACACTCTTCTCCACCCATTTCACCCTGCCTGCACTCTCTTTTTCACCTCTCTTCCACACTCCCCGTTACTCTGTACTGTTGATCACAAGTATTTAAACTCATCCACCTTCGCCAACTCTACTCCCTGCATCCTCACCATTCCATTGACCTCCCTCCCATTTACACACATGTATTCTGTCTTGTTCCTACTGACCTTCATTCCTTGCCTTTCTAAAGCATGTCTCCACCTATCCAGGGTCTCCTCAACCCGCTCCCTACTATCGCTACAGATCACAATGTCATCAGCAAACATCAAAATCCACAGGGACTCCTGACTAATCTCCTCTGTCAACCTGTACATCAACATTGCAAATAAGAAAGTGCTCAGAGCTGATCCCTGATGTAATCCCACCTCCACAATAAATGCATCTGTCACTCCTACCGCAGACCTCACCACTGTCAAACTTCCCTCGTACATATCCTGTACAACTCTTACATACTTCTCTGTCACTCCCGACTTCCTCATACAATACCACAGCTCCTCTCGAGGCACCCTGTCATACGCTTTCTCCAGGTCCACAAAGACGCAATGCAACTCCTTCTGGCCTTCTCTAAATCTCCATCAACATCCTCAGAGCAAACACTGCATCTGTGGTGCTCCTTCTTGGCATGAAACCATACTGCTGCTCACTAATCATCAACTCACTTCTTAACCTAGCTTTCATTACTCTTTCCCATAACTTCATGCTGTAGCTCATCAATTATATTCCCCTGTAATTACTACAATCTTGCACATCCCCCTTATTCTTCAACACAAGTACACTTCTCCACCACTCCTCAGGCATCCTCTCCCTTTCCAAGATTCCATTAAACAATCTGGTTAAAAACTTCACTGACATCTCTTCTAAACACCTCCATGCTTCCATAGGTATGTCATCTGGACCAATGGCCTTTCCATTTTTCATCTTCTTCATTGCTGTCCTTACTTCCTCCTTGCTAATCCGTTGCACTTCCTGATTCACTATCTCCACATCATCCAACCTCTTCTCTCTCTCGTTCTTTTCATTCATCAGCCTCTCAAAGTACTCTTTCCATCTGCTCAACACACTCTCCTCGCTTGTATGTTTCCATCTTCATCAGCCTAACCTGCTGCACATCTTTCCAAGCTCATTCCTTCTGTCTAGCCAATCAGTACAGGTCTTTTTCTCCCTCCTCAGGGTCCAACCTCTCATACAACCTCTCATGCGCCTTATCTCCTTGTACCACTGTCTACTTTCTGCATCTCTCTGACTATCCCACTTATTCTTTGTCATCGTCTTTCTCTGTATACTCTCATGTATTTCCTCATTCCATCACCAGGTTTTCTTTTCCTCCTTCCTATATTCAGATGTCATGCCAAACATCCTTCTTGCTGTCACCCTTACTATAACTGCTGTAGTTTCCTAGCTGCCTGGTAACTCTTTACTGCCACCCAGTGCCTGTCTCACCTCCTCCCTAAACTCAACCTTGCAGTCTCCCTTTTTCAACTTCCACCATTTGATCTTTGGCTCTGCTCTCACTCTCTTCCTCTTGTTGATCTCCAACATTATCCTACAGACCACCATCCTATGCTACTTAACTACACTTTCCCCTGCCACCACTTTGCAGTCTTAAATCTCCTTCAGATCAACTCTTCTATACAGGATGTAATCTAACTGTGTGCATCTTCCTCCACTCTTGTACGTAACCCTTTGTTCCTCCCTCTTCTTAAAATACATATTCCTCATGGCCATGTCCATCCTTTTGGCAAAATCCACTATCCTCTGCCCTTCTTCATTCCTCTCCTTGACACCATACCTACCCCATCACCTCCGCGTCTCCACTGTTCCCTTCACCAACATGCCCATTGAAATCCGCTCCAATCACCACTTTCTGTCCCTTGTGTACACTGTTTATCACTTCATCCAACTCACTCCAAAAATCTTCTCTCTCACCCATTGCACACCCAACTTGTAGTGCATATGCACTAACAACATTCATCATCATACCTCCAATTTCCAGCTTCATAATCATTACTCTGTCTGACATTCTCTTCACCTCCAAAACACTCTTGACATACTTACTGCTCCTTCAGAATAACTCCTATCCCATTTCTCCTCCCATCCACACCATGATAGTACAATTTGAATCCACCTCCAATCCACCTGGCCTTACTCCCCATCCATTTAGTCTCTTGCATGCACAATATATCAACCTTCTTTCTGCCCATCATATCTGCTAACTCTCTCCACTTACCAGTCATATGTCCTACCCTCAGTTCCACTCTCTTTACTTTTCTCCTCCTGCCTCTGGACACGCACCCCACACCCCTTTTTGGGTAACAGTACTGGTGGTGATCGTGGTTAACCTGGGGCTCGACCAATCCAGTATGGAAATTTGTATTGTTGTCCGCATATTGATTTGGCAAAGTTTTACACCGGATGGCCTTCCTGATGTAACCCTACCCATTTATCCGGGATTGGGACCGGCATGAAGAAACAGTGGTTTGTGCAATTCCTGTGGCTGGGTTTTTATACCCAGTTTGTTTAATAATAAAAAAAAAAAAAGATATGGCAGTTCATTTTGAGGTCACACAGAGTTTGCAAGTAGCTTAAGAGGATGCATCAGATCAGTAAGTGCAGAAGTACACCATAGTCTTTAGATAACAGTAACTGTCAGTAATTCCACAATCCCAGATTCCCTAATCCATCTTAAGATATGCAATTCAGCTATGGCTAGTTTTGCAAGACAGTTAGAGACAGCACTTTGCAAAACATGTACTTCCCTATTCTTCAACACCATCAGGGTTACAACACTTCCAACAGCTATGTGGCAGTTACAAGTTAGGAATCTTATTTCAGCTTATAAAAAGATTAATGTTATACTGTCGGTTAATGCACAGCACATTCTTATTATAGCTTACATTTCATACATAATGATCATCACACATAATAATTGGTTATACAATATTAAAAGCTACCTTAAAAGTTAGTTTAGTACATTTGTCTTACAATAATATACTCTTACAGATTAGCGTCTGTATTAGGTTACATTTTGTTTGTTTGACTTAATTCACATTCTCAACTGCTTGATCCACCAGCAAGCACTGTACTACAAATCAGTTAAGTGGGACTCTGTCATGAAACCTTTGGTGTGTTAACTTCTTTTGAGAAAATGCTCTTAACCATAGACAATTTCAGGATTTTTTTGCCATAGATAAATGCTGCATATGGAGATATTCACTACCACTTTGTTGGTATTGTTTAAGCTGCAGGCAAGCTTTGAAACATTTTTACGACTTGCTCTCAGAAATCAACACATTTCTGCAGTCGAAAAACAAAGTAGCTTCAGAGCTTAGTGATCATGAACAGAAATGGCACATTCCATTTTAAACAGTTATAACAGAGCTACTAAATGGTCTCAACATACAGGTTAAAAGGAAAGGGGAAATTCATCAGTGACATGCATTCACATGGAAAAGCATCTGAAACGTCTGCCATCTTCCCAATACTAAACACAACCAGCAGAAAAAGCACTAATTGCTTTCCCAGTTGACAAATGTGCAAAAAAGCCTTGGAAATGTTGCAAAAGGAGTTCCATAACTGATTTTGATAGCTTCATGTACATGCATAGGAGATTTGATTATTTCAAAACACTTCTGCCACAGACATTGAGATTGCCAGTTCCAGCTGCTAAACAGGATCAACAGAACTACAAAACTGACAGTCTGAATGACATATTCAAGTCAAGCAACTTAATTCATTTCCATTCTTCTATGCCATCTGAGACTTGACCTAACCTTAAAAAAATAAATAAATCAATTAAAAAAAAACATGCACTGAAAAGGACAAACATTTTTGGAAGTACCTAAATCTGTGAGCATACCTTTTTTAAATTAAAACACATCAAATCTCCAACCAGATCCCGACTCACTAATGAACACCTGAATCACCTATTAAAACGGATAGTGACAAACATGGAACCGGACAAACCTCTGTCAGCCAAAAACAGACTCATAGTTCACATTGATTTACTCAAGTACTAATAGTACTAGGTTGTTGTACCGTGTTAGCCATTATGAATGTAGAGAAAAGCCAAGCAAAATGACACCTTTTATTGGCTAACTAAAAAGATTACAATATGCAAGCTTTCGAGGCAACTCAGACCCCTCTTGCCTGAAGAAGGGGCCTGAGTTGCCTCGAAAGCTTGCATATTGTAATCTTTTTAGTTAGCCAATAAAAGGTGTCATTTTGCTTGGCTTTTCTTTAAGTACTAATATTAAGTATTGTGGAGGTTAAAGGCTATATTACATTTTCATTACATTTCAAAGAACTAGCTTAATTTCATTAAAAAAAAAAATCTCGAATGTATGTAGATATAAGGCATAAAGCCCATACATTTTGTATTTCACCCCCACTCCAGACCCCTCATACTGGGAAGGACAATACGCTTTCTCCTTGATTAAAATGTTTGAGGACCCCTGGTTTAGAGGTTTCTGATTCAAGTGACTCCTCAAACAGGTGTGTTCATCTTTTTAGTTCAGATCATTATTCCGATTCACATTCAGCTGCGCTCTGTGAGTGCTGAAGTCTGAAAACAACGGAAGAACTTAAACCCAATTTAAGTAAAAATAATTTCTTTATTCGTAATTCTTGGTGAGTTAAAAAGATTGTGAGACTGCCTCTTCCCAGCTCAGCCAACTAATTTGGGTTTAGGCAGAATACCTAAAGTAAAAATGTTCTCTCTTTTATATCCTAGAAAAGAAAAAAAAACCTTAGCAGTTCATTTCGAGGTTATACATAGCTTAAGGTTACATCTTAATTTATGACATACTGGAGTATCCTAAAACATAGAACAAACAGCCATTTGCATTCCTAAGGAACACACCCTTCTAATTATACACACTTAAAACCAATTTAAACATTCTTACAGTTCATTACATTAGTTATAAAGAGCTTACATTCTTCACAGGGTCTTCTGTTAGTATCAGAGGTCAGCATTTTCTCATAAAGGAATGTAAGCTAATAATGTTTTATTTTCTTCTTTCTCAGTTCACATGTGTGACCCACCCAACAGCAGCTGATTTTGCAAAAACTTTTAAAAGGCTTTTTCTTAGCTAAGATGCGACTACTAAAAATGAACCACATTCGCTTTAGATCTTTGACTTTTGTACAAATCTTTTAAACAATTGACACAACTGCTAATACATCTTTAGTATAGCCACAGTTTAAAACTGCAGCACTGCAAATTCTAATTAAAAAACAATCTCTGCATCCTCAGGCAATAATTTCCACATTAGGAAGAAATCTAAAAGCTCGATGGACCTGTGTGTTTATGATAAACTGTACTCTTGAACATGGTGACATTAGCAATAATGAACTGACTGACTGATTCTCCATGTCATGATTTGTTCACTTTGAGATTATTTTTCTTCACGAAAAGTATTTAGAATGGAAGTGTATGTGGGAACATGGGTTACTATTGCTAGTGGTTTCCTTGCATTACAATGTTTCCTAAACATGATTATTAATTCAAGCTGCCACAATATTATTTTGTTTTGGTGCGACATGTTGTGACTCTCATTGCTGGAACGCTGCTCCTGGTTGCTGTGGAATATTGCTGCCGACATCCCCGCTCCTTGTATCATCAGCACAAACCTTTAAATCCAGTGCAAAGATTCATCTGCTATTTGTGATTTGGATAAAAACACTGTCAAATGTAGCATGTAATTACTCAAATATCTGGCTTCTGATCTTAGAGTTCTCTCACTGACTGATTCTAGTTAGTAATTAGGCTTTGGCACACATAAGTTCCATCCAGGCTTTGACTCATGTCTGCTTTTTGACAGTTTAATTTCCTGGTCCTCTTCTCGCACTCGGGCTGACTACCACAAGCCGAAAAACCTGCTTATTTAAGATTTGAATAACTTTGTAAGCTGCCTCCATTGCAGAGAGGAGTGACATATTTCAGTGTCTGCCTCTGTGCACCTTTAAATGTGTTGATAAGGAAAATGTTATCACGTTCAGACAAACCTCCTTCTCTCAAAAATGACTACTCTGGAACTGTAATTGTACATATTCTCAATTATAAACATATGAAGGGATGGGTCAAAGGTTTTATACTTAGGAAGTTAATATATTAGGCTGTCCAATAATATTCAACCTTGAATGTACCACCTAACAGAATAAAAGCTGGCCAAAAGCCACATTCAAGCTTTCAGGGTCTTTGTGTACTAATTTTCAGTTTAGATCTTCTCTCATTATTTCAACTACAACTTCCATCTTATGTTATTTTGTTAGTTTGCTGATGCTACTGGTCCTTTGGTTTGACTTGGACTCAGCCCCGGACAGGTCTTTTGTTTATTTACTTTTTCTTCCAGTATAACTAAATCATTCAAATCTTGCTGTGGACATACTGGCTTCCATCTTAAGCAGAATATAAAGGGGATGACTGAAGAGAGGAATGGATTGCGGGTACATTGTATGATTCTTGTTATTTCTTGTTTCACTCTACCCTCCTGATGCCATTTTGTGACTCACACACCTTTTACATGTATTTTTCTGTTAGGCATTTGATTTTGGAGGATTGCTTGGTGAAGCTGTATGTTGAATGATAATAAAGATGTCTTTTTAAAATTTTTCTACTAGTTTTACAAGTAGCTGGAAATTTTGTATAAATTCATGAACCACTAACTTCCTATACATGTGTGCATGCAGCTTACAAAAGGCATACCGGTATCTTTAAAACATATTTTATTTTGCATTTCTGGGTGTGGGTCACAATGAAAGTGACAGATGGTGGATATTGCATATTGAAGGTGAATAATGTTTAACAGTAATGACACAATACAACTGAGTTATACAAAGCAAGGAATGACTAATCCAATTCTTCAGGGGTGGTGGAAGGGGGGATGCAAATGTTAAGATTAAAAGTTCAATTTTGGGGATTGATCGTGGAAAGAGTGAAACAGCACAATAATAGGCCTGCAGACAACCCAGAGCAGTCCCCCGCTTACCGCTATGCAATTCTTAGGTAAAAGTCAAGTCTTTAGACGACCACAGGACCCATTTAGAACCAGAGCTGTTGGACAACGTGGCACAGTTCAGGGTCCTATTAAGTCTTTCATCCTTATTACCCTTTAAGGATTCTCAGCTTTGACTGATCTGAAATCAGTCAGCTGAAAAGAAGTTTAAAAGCATGGTTTGAGTAACATGCACTACATTATTATCCGACACAATATCCTCCTATGAACTTAGAAGGCAAGACTGGGGCAGGCATTTCTTCTTTTTAAAATCACTCAATCATGAGAAAACAATTCTGCTGCGCTCTCTCGAAACAAACAATAAATTAGAGAATGTATGCATGGTCTAACATTTATAAGGGTTCAGAGATTTAGATGTCCAATTTCAAAGTTGGATCGAGTGGCACACGTGCAGCACAGCTGCGTGAAAGTTGGAGTTCATATCCTGGGAGGTTGCAGGTTGTTCTTCTGTCCGTGTGTGAGGTTTCCCCTACAGTCTAAGTATATGTAGGCTTGGTGAATTGGTATTGATAAGTTCTAACTAGTGTGTGTGTTTGTATGAAAGTCTTTTCACCTCCTGATAGGCTAGCATCCAGTTCCTGTCTTGAGCTCGATGCTTGCTTGGATAGGCTTCAGTTCCCTGCAACCCTGTCCTGGATAAGCAGGTTTACAAAATGGACTGATAATATGGAGATTTTTATACTTCCTAGTTACTTTAATCAAAAGTCATGAAATATCTTGTACAGTATATTAAGTATTTTGCAACATCAAGCGATATTCAAAAATAACAGTGATAAAACAATAACATGTGCTACTAGGCTACATTAAATAAATGCATTTTAAGAGAACTTTACAATGTCATGCAGGAATATCAAAAACAAAAAAGTGAGTTGGAGTTGTATGTAGCAGAGAAAAAGTATGAAAATATAGCAATAACAGAAACCTGGCTAAATACCAGAGATAGGGAGGAGTATAAAAGAGGGATACACATTTTTAGGAAGGATAGACAGAAAAGGAGGTGGGTTTGTTTATGTCAAACAGAATTTAAATGCAAGTTCTTTTCAGAGGGAAGATAAGCCCCATCTTAGTACGGACATGTGGCTTCACCTGGAAAGCATGAAGGAAAGTGGTCTTATTTTAGGAATGTGTTATAGACCACCCAATGTAGACAGTAATTTCACTTCTTTTTAGTAATGTTAAAAAGGCAAGTTTACAGGGGGATATCATAGTCAGGGGGGACTTTAACTACATGAATAGTAACTTGTATAACTTTGCAAGCAGCAGAGCACAAGAGCAGGGGTGTAAGAAGTAATCGGGGATCGTTTTTTTTTAAACACAGTATGTTAAAACACCAATATGGGGTGAAGCCTGTCAGGATTTAGTATTTTGTAATAATCAGGATAGAATTGAGGGTGTAGAGGTGATTGAACCAGCAGGGTCAGGTGACCAGAATATAATACAATTCTCAGTGTTTTGGAAGATTGCGGATGCAAAAAAAAAATATATTAAGTTTAATTTGGTAGGGCAAATATTGAGCAGATGAAGTAAAGTCTAAACAGGATAGACATAAATAAGTTTTTAACTGTGGAGATGGTTGAGGAGCAGTGGAGAAGGTTTAAAAACGATTTTACATGTAATGCAGTACAGGTGCATATCTAAATTTGGAATTAGTAGAAAATTAAAAACAAACACACACACATACAGCTGAACAAGGTGTATAAGACAAAAGTCCAATAAGAATTGCAGGCCATATGAGAACAGGAGGGCAACCAGTAAGAAGAATATAAGGGAGACTAAAAGACAGTTGGAGAGAAATAAAGCAGTTAAGGTGAAAGGTAACCCCTAAGAGATTCTCTCAGTATTTTAGTAGTAAAAGAGCAGTTGGGAAGGAGAGGAAATGCTTCAGAAGTAGTAAATTAGAATTAAAAAGTACAGACAGTGAAATAATGGATGCACTAAACTAGCGTTTTTTTGTTGTTGTTTTTTTTCAGTTTTATTCTCAGTCACGTTCATGCTCCCCCCGATCTGATACCGTTAGTTTTCAAATAAAGACGTGCTATAATAGAAGTGAACTTTTTTAAACCAAAAAGCTGTTTGACTTTCAAGGCACTAAAGAGCCTCTATGTCTGATTGCTATGCAATGAGTGGATGTAGAGGTGGTCCATTCCTACAAGTACTTAGGGGTTCACATCATTGACAGGTTGGACTGGTCGTGTAACACAGAGGAACTGTATAAGGAAGGGTAGAGGAGGTTTTTTTTTTTCCTCAGGAGACTGTGCTCCATTTATGTGAGAAGTGACATCCCTCACATCACCTATAACTCTGATGACTAGTGGAATTTTCTACTTTGTGATGTACTGGACAATTGACGTCACTTCAAGAGAGGCCCACAAAATCAGCAAGACAATTTAAAGGGAAGGTTCAGTTATAGGAAGCACTCTAGACCCCCTGGAGGTCGTAGCAAAGTACAGAATAAAAACAAAACGGAGTGCCATTATGAACAATACTGCACATCCTCTCTCTGACACAAGACTGAGGACGTTCAGTAAAAGAATCATTCAGCACAAGTGTGTCAAGAAACGCTACTGGGGCTCCTTTATATGAACACCAATATGCCTGCATAATGCCTCACTGGGACTGCAAAGTCAGATGTTTTCTTCCTTTAAAAATGTTCTATTTAGTTGTTCGGGGTGTTTGTGTATGTATTTATCTATTTATTGAACTTCTGTTAAAGCCACAATGACATAAATATGTGGGATATTTGCTTCTCTGTCACAGCCTATGCTGTATATGTAAATCTCTTAAAACAGCTAACTATACAATTGCTGGATAAGTAGATTTTCATGGGTTGATAGGCTGAATTTGAATTCTGGAGTTGCTGACGATTCTGTTTTTCAATTTTGAACTGCCTGAAGCCATGAAAGTGAAACTTCTCAAGCAAAAGCAGGCTACTTAAAACATACAAATTTACGGTCATATGTGACTTAATCCGCGCGGGAGTGTACTCAGTAGATATGAGGACATACACAATGGCCTCCCTAGCATTTTACTCTCCAGCCTTGTATGCTTGGGATTGTTCTCTGACCTTAATTACATCTGACAAGGTGACCACAAGCCCACAAACAATCCCATCCACACAGCTTTGTATGAACAAAGATAGCCCTGGAGTGGAGGTATGATGATATCAGTTAGGGAAGGAAAGAGTGCAAGGGAAATGGCAATCCATTGTGGAGCTTGTCCATAACCAATTTAAAATAGAGGTCCTGAATGCACTACTATTATATATCGCAGTCAATTCAAACATTTACCATTAAAAAAGGAGATTTCCTTCAAATAAATGGAAAGTGTGCTAGGAGACATATTGTAAGAGGCTAACCAATTCGGCAGCGATTGTACATCGGCATGTGCTTAACCAAAAGGTATGTTGCTGAAGGAAACCAAAATTAACAATGTCAGCCCCAGAAATAGGCCAAAATTCTGGTTGGTTTAGTATTGGACTCCAAGCCATGAACATTCAAAGATGTGAGAGTTACATGTCTTCAATGCATGTGAAAGTGAAATGCGAAATCAGAAAACAGAAATGAAATAGCAGAGCTTAGAAATGTGAAAGGATAAAATACCAGATAGAGAAAAAAACAAAATATTGCACTGCAACTCTAGATACAATAAATCCAAAAGGGCCTCAACACAAGCAGTCTTCTCACATCCTGCCTGGAATACACAGGACAAAATAAATCATGGAAAATAAGGTCTTGGCATGTATTTAACTGAGACAAATGAATTAAACATAAACCATTTAAAATTACAAAAGCCAGAATGGTAAACATATAATTAAGCCACTAAAATACAGAAGACAAGGTAGAAAGTGGGCATCCACCAAAACCCCCCACCAGACCCCCTCAAACAGAACTACATTTAGTATAAAACATCCAAAGAGAGAAAAGAAAAAAGGAAACTGAAAACCTTTACAAAATCCATATCACCCCTTAAAAATAAACATCAAAACATGCACATGCATATTGGCGCAATGAAGGACTAATAACAGACGCTTCCTTCAAAAGTATCAAGGAGAAAGAAATAAGGCAGTAGATGGCAGAAAAGTCATTCAATAAGGCAGCACGGCATCTCAACAAGTGCTTCTGCTTCATGGCACAATGCATCATAGAAATAAAGATGTACAAAGCACTTACACACTTGTTAAATAAAAACTACTTAAAAAAAGAGAGACTGAGAATGTTAAAACAAAAGCCTAACAGGAGCACCACGCTGTACAGTATTAAGGCACCAGGAGCTCATCAAAGTTAAACTGTTTGTCAGCATGAGAAGCCTGATGGCATAAACTTTCCATATGTGGTTGATGATGCAGTCAAGATTGACATGAAGCGGCTCACAAGAGAAAAGTTCCAGTAAATATAAAATTGCTATACCTTACATGCTTAATTAGGATCATCAAAGGTGATGCTTTCTGAAATGTGAGACAATTTAAGATGAATTGGACAAAGAAGGAATAGTCACAGCCATGTCACTTGTGCACACCGAACAGCAGGTTGCATTGTCTTCTTAACCGCTGCAGTTGAGGAGGAGCAGTTGGCAAATGGATAGAAGCGGGGACCTTCATATGAAAGACTTGGAATTTTCCAGCTTCAACATTGTTATGATTTAGGTATTTTAATGTCAATGGCCTCAGGCAAGATAGATCCTGGCACAGGGGATAAATCTTGTGGAAACACTTAATTATTAGAGCAAACCCAGATAAAGCAGAAAACAGAGTGCCACAGTCTTTTCAAAAACTCTACTGTATTTCCATCTTCCAAAATTTTCCTTATTCCAATGAAGCACACATTGCAGTGCCCATCTTTCACCCAAGAGTGAGTTATGCAGTTAAAAAGGAAACTTTGAATTTGACTGATCAGATCTGATCCTCGTCTTGGTTCAGCGAATTCACAATACTGCGGACGTGTTGAAAAAGTTTTTTTCTGCTCAGCTTTCATTACCACCCAGTCCCATTTGAAAACTTTGCTGAATGCTGTTCTGCATTGCAGTGAGCTGTTGAAATACAAATAACTTTATATTTTCTATGAAATCTGCAATCACTGCTTTGCTGAATTCTGTAGATTGCTCTGACTCCAGAAGAGTACCTTTATCACTGGACTATCAGGTTCAAAAGGTGATTTGCAGAATTCACTTGATAATTCAGAGTGCAGGCTGAGTAGAAATTACTTTGCAATACAAGTAATGTAGTGTGAGGATTCTGAAGGAAAGGAGGAGAGCAAAGGACACAGAGGAGCCACCAAATTAATGTGACTTCTGCAAGTGGAGGTCATAAAGTCTCCAATGTTTTAAAGAGTCTCATGTGACTTGCACTTCCACAATATTTGTTTACTTCGGCATGAAATATTTAAGTATCTTTATATTTGATGCAGGAGTTGATAAATAAATGTAGCTCTCAGATATGTTACACACACACACAAATTACATAACCATTCAAGTGCCTTTCATTTTTTGGTTTTCTTGAATGTTTTTCTTCCTGCTCTACCTTTGTGCTGCTTTATCCAAGATATTCTCAAGAATGGCCTAAACTTTTCTTTTCTTAAGTGATGGTAATGTAAGATTTTAATCTTAAAGTGACAACATTTACTCTAAATTCAGAATCGCTATGTATAAGAAATAGCACATTTTATGCATAAACCCTCTTGGTCTAACTGCAAGGTTGGAATTCAGAATATAATTTCAAGTTTATCTATGGTTGAACACTAGCCTTTATCTTCTCCCAGCTGTATGTTTAGGTGATTTTACATTTTCATTGCAGTGATGTGAGTATCATCTAGCTCTCATGCCACACCAGAGAGGTTCCTTTGGCTGTAATGTTGCACAGTTAACACTCGCTTCACCATTCCTGTTGTACTGGTCCTGGCATTATCAGCCATTTAAACCTAAAAAGCAGATGGAACTTCAAATATTTTAAACGGTACCATTCTATTCAATATACATCAAACATCATAAAGGTGTAAATTCTAATTGTACAGAGTCCTCCAAGTGAAGACATTTTGTCAAAAATAGATGGAGACTCCCATCTCTTCTTTTCAATGTCTTCCATCAAAGCTTTATCTGCAATGTGGTGTTTCTGAACCTGACCACAGCCACAGCATTTCTTACATTTGTAAGTTTTTTTGTGGCTATCAAGTTTCTGTAAAATTGTTTACCACATTCAGTACGAGTCATTGTATTCCTGTGAAAATGGCTCCACTGAGAAATCTCTGCCATATTCAGAAGAGCAACATGGCTTCTCTCAGGATTATTTTCTCTAACATTTTCTTGGTTTGCTTTTAATTAAGATGTTAGTAGACCTCATTCTTTAATTAACAGTTCATTTGAATTACTTTATTTCTTACCCCCTTAAAATTTGCAGCAATAGACGTGAAGAACCTGCATTATTCCAATAATGCTTCCTTTGGCAGTTCAAAAGGAGTTATGGTAATTGGTGGGGTATCAAGAAGGGCATGAAAGTTTCTTTAAATTAATCCTGTTGATCCAATCACAACTGGCACTAGTTCTCTTGTTTTCTTGCTCATTTGACATATTGTACAGTAACTCTCATTGCATCTATTTTATCTTCAGATGTGTGCCTGGAGACTGTTACTATGAGAGAACTGTTTGCCTCATTCATGACAGGAAAATGGTTTCTCTTCCATGTGAATTCTTGCATGGTAACGAAGGCTCCTCTTGTCAGAGAATCGTTTATCACATTCAGGACAAGAAAATGGTTAAGAAGAGCAATATGGCGTCTCTCCAGTGTGACGTCTAATGTGTGCGCGGAAAGTGCTACAATGAGCAAATAATTTACCACAATCAGGACAACAAAATGGTTTCTCTCTAGTGTGAATTCTAGAATGGCTTCGAAGTCCTGTTTTTTCATAGAATCGTTTGTTACATTCAGGACAACTATATTGCTTTTCTCCAGTGTGAGTTCTTGCATGGTTTTGAAGACTTCTCTTTTCATAGAATTGTTTACCACATTCAGAACAGCAAAATGGCTTCACTCCAGTGTGACGTCTGATGTGTGTGCGAAACTGGCTACAATGAGCAAATAATTTACCACAATCAGAACAACAAAACGGCTTCTCTCCAGTATGAATTCTTTTATGGGTACGAAGGGAGCTCTTGTCAGAGAAACGTTTATCACATCCAGGACAGGAAAATGGTTTCTCTCCAGTGTGAACTCTTATGTGGGTCAGAAGGTCTTTGCTGTCAGAAAATAGTTTGCAACATTCAGGACAACTATATGGCTTTTCTCCAGTGTGAAGTCTCTTGTGTGACTGTAGGGCACTACTGTGAGAGAATTGTTTGCCACATTCAGAACAACTAAATGGCTTCTCACCAGTGTGAATTCTTGTGTGGCTAACAAGATGACTTTTCCGGTAGAATCGTTTACCACATTCTAGACAACAATATGCACTTTTTCCAGTGTGAATTGTTGTGTGGTTCTGAAGATTGCGCATATTGCTGAATTGTTTCCCACATTCAGAGCAGCAGTGTGGCTTCGGTTGGTCTTTTCGACGATTTTTTACATTAGATTTGCTGTTAGAACTTCTTTCATTTACTTTGCAGAACCCCAACATCACAGGTTCTGTTTTCTTCCCCTGCTGATGAGTGTTCCCATCATTAATCCTCATTAGTTTCACAACACAACTCATTAGTTTCACAGGTTGGGAACTGTACTGCAAAGAGGACAGTATAGAACTGTCCGATTGAGATGTTGATATCTTCAGGTTTTCATTTTGCTGTGTCTGTTGTGGTCTCTGACAAAGACTGTGCTGAGGTGACAGATATGAGGAAAAATGACTGTTCTGTTGTAAATCTGTAGAAACACATAAATAAGCAGATGTTCATATTGAGATATAACAAACTGAGGAGTATCCAACATGCCTTACATGTTCGATACTGAGATTTTTTTTTTTTTGGCAGATTCCAAAAATATTTACCAATTTTAAGGTGCTATAGTGTGAACAAGTATCACACTGACAATTAAAAACAAATAAAAGTCAACATGTTATGCTTTAATTATAGCATAGAAAGCTGTGTGCATTTACTTTGGTTTACATAGGCCTATGTTTGGGAAAACTAACATTCAGCGAGCGTGACTACACACATTGAGGTTATTGTTTAATGGATGGATGGATGGATGGATGGATAGATAGATCCATTAAGCAATAACCGCAATGTGTGTAGTCACGCTCGCTGAACGTTAGTTTCCCAAACATAGGCCTATGTAAACCAAAGTAAATGCACCTGGAGCCACCTCAGAAACATTACAAAAATATCTTTACAATCGCCCGTAACTCACCCTAACTCATTACGTGAATCCTGAACTAGCTGTGTTAAATAATGTCAAAGAAAAGAAAAATTGATTCAGAGGGCAAGACATTCAATCAACAGTGGACCAACAGCTATTTTCTAGTTCAGTGCAAGGACAAAGCAATTTGTCTCAAATGTCAAGAGTCTATGGCCATCTTCCAAGAATACAATTGCATCAGCATTAGGCTTGGATAAAAATATCAATCTTCTGATTTATCATTATTTTTTCATTTTAACAATTTGATATTGATGGAGAGAAGGACGGTTGATATATTGTGCATGCAAAAGACTAAATGGAAGGGGAGTAAGGCCAGGTGGATTGGAGGCGGATTCAAATTGTTCTATCATGGTGTGGATGGGAGGAGAAATTCAGCATGTCAAGAGTGTTTTGGAGGTGAAAAGTGTGTCAGGCAGAGTAATGATTAAGAAGCTGGAAATTGGAGGTGTGATGATGAATGTTGTTAGTGCATATGCACCGCAAGTTGGGTGTGCAATGGGTGAGAAAGAAGATTTTTGGAGTGAGTTAGATGAAGTGATGAACAGTGTACCCAAAGGACCGAGAGTGGTGATTGGAGCGGATTTCAATGGGCATGTTGGTGAAGGGAACAGTGGAGATGAGAAGGTGATGGGTAGGTACTGTATGGTGTCAAGGAGAGGAATGAAGAGGGTCAGAGGATAGTGGATTTTGCCAAAAGGATGGACATGGCTGTGGTGAATACATATTTTAAGAAGAGGGAGGAACATAGGGTAACGTACAAGAGTGGAGGAAGATGCACACAGGTAGATTGCATCCTTTGCAGAAGAGTTGATCTGAAGGAGATTGAAGACTGCAAAGTGGTGGCAGGGGAAAGTGTAGTTACGCAGCATAGGATGGAGGACTGTAGGATGACGTTGGAGTTCAAGAAGAGGAAGAGAGTGAGGGCAGAGCCAAGGATTAAATGGTGGAAGTTGAAAAAGGAAGACTGCAAAGTTGAGTTTAGGGAGGAGGTGAGACAGACACTGGGTGACAGTGAAAAGTTACCAGACAGCTGGGAAACTACAGCAGATATAGTAAGGGTAACAGCAAGAAGGGTGCTTGGTGTGACATCTGGAAAGAGGAAGGAGGAAAAGGAAACCTGGTGGTGGAATGAGGAAGTACAGGAGAGTATCCAGAGGAAGAGGATGGCAAAGAAGAAGTGGGATAGCTGGAGGTGGCAGAGTTAAATACACTAAGATTTGCAATGGGTGTGACGAGGATGGATAGGATTAGAAATGAGTACATTAGAGGGTCAGCTCAAGTTTGACGTTTTGGAGACTTAGAGGGTCGAGATTGCATTGGTTTGGACATGTGCAGAGGAGAGATGCTGAGTATAGTGGGAGAAGGATGCTAAGGATAGAGCTGCTATTGAAGAGGAAAAGATGAAGGCCTAAGTGAAGGTTTATGGATGTGGTGAGAGAGGACATGCAGATGATGGGTGTAACCGAACAAGATGCAGAGGACAGAAACATTTGGAAGAAGATAATCCGCTGTGGCAACCCCTAATGGGAGAAGCCTAAAGATGAAGAAGACGATATTGACTTTAAAAGTTTCAAGATCGATCTTGTAAATCTCTATCCTGCTCAATTACTATATGTATGATTTTTTTTTCTTCGTTTTTCCCGTCTAATCCAGTATATGTTACTAATTCAGCTGATAAGGCTTTCTACAGTAAAAGCACTTCACTATTTAATCGGTGCTTTATACCAACCAGAAAGCAAACAAGTGATGGTACCTAGGCTTTATGAAGACCATAAGCAAAGTATTGCCACATCTGTCAGGTCAGTGGAGAGGGAAGTCCTAACTTACGACAGCTGAACATCTGGGGCAGCATATACCTATGTGTCACATGTCAATACATTAATAATGACTGTGTTACAGCAAAGCACGCTGCATGCCAGAAATGGTCGAAGCAGCCCTGCTGCCTATAAAGCACTGATACTCAAAGTCTGGCAAGGGAGCCAAATGATTTTCATGTCCAGTTTTGGGGGTTTAGATCTATGTTACTATGTTCAGTAATCTCTTTAAAAAAAAAAAAAGGCCATCACTTCAAATACATCAGTGCATGCTAATTAAGTCAAGAGGATAATCTATCAAAACGGAACACTGTGAATCAAAATCGAATTGGGACATCAGTGACAATACCCAGCCCTAATTGGCACTATGAATTGCGACATAAAGAAAGACTAATGTCTGACGGGGCACGTTAGGTCACAAAAAATAGATTAAAATTGCAGCAAAATGCGTTTTTAAAACAAAAAAAGATACGTACTTCATCAGTTCATGACAGTTTTCAAGTAGCTAATCTAAAAACTACCAGTGGTAGACCAATCACCAACAGAGTGAAGAATGCCTGGTTTCTTTTGTTAAGGAGAGGTGTCCAGAGAAGGCAGACTTATTCAGTGCAGCGAGTCTTTCCACACCAACAATTATACATAGGGTGGAAGAAATGAGTGACAATTTGCTAATGCATTTGCAAAGGAAATCTAAAGAGCCCGCTGCACTGCACAGTATCTACTGCATGGCAACGGGAGAGGACAGCTATGTAAAAGTCTGCCAAACTGTTGATAATTTGGGGTTCAAATGGATTAATTTAATCAGGGTGAAAAGTGACAGTGCCCGGAGTATGGTGGGTTCTGCGAGAGGAGTGGCTGCACATATCAACAGAGAGATGGAGGAATGTAGTCACACACGTCCGATTGCATTGCGCTGCTTGATCCACCAGCAAACACTGTGCTATAAATCAGTTAAGTGGGACTCTGTCATGAAAGCTGTGGTGTGTTAACTTCTTTCGAGCAAATGCTCTTAACCAAAGACAATTTCAGGATTTTTTTTCCCATAGATTAATGCTGCATATGGAGATATTCCCTACCACTTTGTTGGTATTGGCTAAGCTGCAGGCAAGTCTTGAAAAGTTTTTACGACTTTACGCTCCCAGAAATTAACACATTTCTGCAGTCAAAAAACAAAGTAGCTTCAGAGCTTAGTGATCAAGAATAGAAATGGCACCTTGCTTTTTAAACAGATATAACAGAGCTACTAAATGGTCTCAACATGCAGCTTTAAGGGAAGGGGAAATTCATCAGTGACATGCATTCACACCGAAAAGCATCTGAACTGAGCCGCCTTATTAAGCAAGTTAGAAAGGAAAACATCTGCCAATTTCCCAATACTCAACACGACCAGCTGAAAAGCACAAGTTGCTTTACCATTTGAGAAATGTGTAAAAAAGCCTTGGAAATGTTGCAAAAGGAGTTCCATAACTGATTTTGATAGCTTCATGTACATGCAAAGGAGATTTGATTGTTTCAGAACACTTCTGCCACAGATATTGAGATTGCCAGTTCCAGCTGCTAAACAGGATCAACAGAACTGCAAAACTGACAGTCTGAACAACATATTCAAGTCAAGCAACCAATTCATTTCCATTCTTCTCTCCCATCTGAGACTTGCCCTGACCTTAAAAATTAAATAAAAAAATCAATTTAAAAAAACAAAACCATGCATTGAAAAGGACAACCATGTTTGGAAGGACCTAAATTTGTGAGTATACCTTTTCCAAATTAAAATGCATCAAATCTCCAACCAGATCCAGACTCACTAATGAACACCTGATAAAATGGACAGAACTTCTTTGTCAGCCAAAACAGACTCATAGTTCACTTTGATTTACTTAAGTACCAAGATTAAGTATTGTGGAGGTTAAAGGCTATATTTTAATTTCATTACATTTCAAAGAAGTAGCTTAATTTCATTAAAACAAATTCTCGAATGTATGTAGATTTAAGGCATCAAGCCCATACATTTTGTATTTCACCTCCACCCAGGACCCCTGGTTTAGATGTTTCCGATTCAAGTGACTCTTCAAACAGGTGTGTTCATCTTTTTAGTTCAGATCATTATTCCCGTTCACATTCAGCTGCGCTTACATGTGTAAGCCACACAGCAGCAGCTGGTTTGACAAAAATTTGTAAAAGGCTTTTCTTAGCTCAGATGCTAATGATTGGTTTAGATCTATGACTTTTGTACAAATCTTTTAAACAATTGACAAAACTGCTAATACATTTTTAGTGAAGCCACAGTTTAAAACTGCAGCACTGCAAATTTTATTATAATCAAAAACAAACTCTGCATCCTCAGGCAATAATTTGGCTATCAGGAAGAAAACTAACAGCTAGGTGTGCCTGTGTGTTTATGATAAACTGTACGCTTGAACATGGTGACATTAGCAATAATGTACTGACTGACTGATTCTGCAGTGTTCACTTTGAGATTTTGTTTTTTTTCCCCGCATTAAGTCTTTAGAACGGAAGTGTATGTGGGAATATGGGTTACTTTTTCTATGTGATTTCCTTGCTTTACAGTGTTTCCTGAACATAATGATTATTAATTCACGCTGACACAATATTATATTGTTTTGGCGTGACATGTTGCGACTCTCATTGCTGGCACACTGCTCTTGGTTGCTGTGTAATGTTACTGCAGACATCCCCACTCCTTGTGTCATCAAACCTATAAATCCAGTCCAAAGATTCATTGGCTACCTGTGATTTGGATAAAAACCACTGTCAAATGTAGCATGTAATTACTCAGGTATCTAGCTTCTGATCTTAGAGTTCTCTCACTGACTGATTCTAGTTAGTAATTAGGCTTTGGTACACAAAAGGTCCATTCAGGCTCTGACTCGTATCTGCTTTTTGACGGTTTCATCTCCTGGTCCTCTTCTCACACTCGGGCAGAATTCTGCAAGCTGAACCAACCTGCTGATTTAACATCTGCATAACTTTGTAAGCTGTCTCCATTTATGTCCCAGTACAAACACAGAGAAGAGTGACATATTTCACTGAAATGTTATCATGTTTAGGCAAACCTCCTTTGCTCATAAATGACTACTCTGGAACTCTAATTGTACACATTCTCAATATGGGTCACAGGTTTTATACTTAGAAAGTTAATACATTTGGATACCCAATAATATTCTACCTTGAATGTACCTCCTGACAGTATAAAAGATAGCCAAAAGCCACTTGCAAGCTTTCAGGGTCTTTGTATATGAGAAAGCAGAAAAAAACATTATTAACTGTAATGATTAGAAGTATCCATCCATCCATTATCCAACCCGCTGTATCATAACTACAAGGTTACGGTTACTGGAGCAAATCCCAGCCAAGACAAGGCGCAAGGCAGGAAGCAGACCCCGGGCAGGGAGCCAGCCCACCGCAGATGGTTATAAAAATTTAACTCACAAAATACCAATGACTGTATTTTCTATTAATCATACTGAAGAGAGCTATATGGTTTTTTTACTTCTATATGATTTAATCTTCATTTAGGTAGGAAAGGAATTAAGTTTATGCACAGAAGATGAGACTGGCTTACATTCTTTTATGTGAAAATGCGGACCCCTTGATACTAACAGAACACCCTGTGAGATTATAAATCAATGTAATCGTTTTTATTCACTATTACTTAAAAATATAAGACAAAAATGTCATTTATGAATTAATAAATAAGGAATATTAATCTAATCAAACAACTCTAATCTAATGAAGATATTAAAGCTATAAGAATGTAATCTCTTTATAACTAATGAAATGGGGAATAAGAAACTGCTTTAAACTGGTCTTGTGTCTGTGTGCTGATAACGGCATATTTTTAGGAATGTGAGTGCCCTGATAACTCTTTATTTTGGTAAGAAACTGGGCACTCCTGCATGTAATAAATCAGTATGTAAGCGTAATTTATTGCAATCTAAGTATGACCTCAAAATGAACTGTCATGTTTTTTTTCTCTTTGGCTAATGAATAAGCTAGATAATATAAAGAGGATTTTTTTCTTTTAAGTAAGATTGTCTGTTCTGACCAGCCAGTGGCACTGAGCTAGGGGGGGTGGGGGTCTCTGTAACTCACCCAGAATAAATATTAAAGAAATTGCTTTTTATTTTAAATTGGTGTTTATCCCGTTGTTTTTCGACTTCAGCGCTCACATATACTAATTGTCAGTTTAGATCTTCTCTCATTATTTCAACTACAACTTCCATCCATTATATTATTTTGTTAGTATGCTGGTGCTATTGATCCTTTGATTAATGACTGCACTCAGCCCCCTGACTGGTCTTTTGTTTATTTACTTTTTCTCCCAGTCTAAATAAATAATTAAAATCTTCGTTGGACATACTGGCTTCCACCTTAAGCAGAATATACAGGATATGACTGAAGAAAGGAATTGATTACTGGTACATTGTATGATTCTTGCTATTTCTGGTTTCACACTACCCTCCTGATGCCATTTTGTGATTCACATACCTTTTACATTTATTTTTTTCTTGGGTATTTCATTTTGGAAGATTGCATGGTGAAGCTGTATGTTGAACGATAATGTTCAAAGATGTCTTTTTAAAATCTTTTTACTTGTTTTACAAGTGGCTGGAAATTTTGTATAAATTGACACATGAACCACTAACTTACTATACATGAGTGCATGCAGCCTACAAAAGGCATACCAGTATAATTAAAACATATTTTACTTTGCATCTGTGGGTGCGGGTGACAATGAAAGTAACAGATGTAGGATATTGCATATTGAAGATGGATGATATTTAACAGTAATGACACAATACAACTGAGTTATACAAAAGAAGGAATTACTAATCCAATTCTTCAGGGGTGGTGGAAGGGAGAATGCAAATGTTAAGATTAAAAGTTCAATTTTGGGGATTGACAGTGGAAAGAGTGAAACAGCACAATTAGTCCCCCGCTTACCACTGGCTATGCAATTCTTAGGTAAAAGTCAACTCTTTAGATGACCACAGGACCCATTTAGAACCAGAGCTGTTGGACTGCGTGGCACAGTTCAGGGTCCTATTAAATCTTTCATCCTTATTACCCTTTAAGGACTCTCAGCTTTGACTGATCCGAAATCAGTCAGCTGAAGAGAAGTTTAAAAGCATGCTTTGAGTAACATGCACTACATTATTATCTGACACAATATCCTCCTATGAACTTAGCAGGCAAGACTGGGGCAGGCATTTCTTCTTTTTAAATTGACTCAATCAAATGAAAACAATTATGCTGCTCTTTCGAAGCAAACAATATAATAAAGAATGTATGCGTGGCCTAACATTTATAAGGGTTCAGGGATATAGATGTTGAATTTCTAAGTTGGATCGAGTGGCACAGCCTGAGAGCTGGAGTTCACATCCTGGAAGGTTGCAGGTTGTTCTTCTGTCCGTGTATGAGGTTACTGCCACAGTCTAAGTATATGTAGGCTTGGTGAATTGGTATTGATAAGTTCTCACTAGTGTGTGTGTTTGTATGAAAGTCTTTTCACCCTGTGATAGGTTAGCATCCAGTACCTGTCTTGAGCCAGATGCTTGCCTGGATAGGCTTCAGTTCTCTGCAACCCTGCCCTGGATAAGCAGTTTTACAAAATGGACTGATAATTTGGATATTTTTATTGTTCCAGTTACTTTAATCAAAAGTTATCAAATTTCTTTTACATTATGTATTTTGCAACAGCAAGCAATATTCAAAAATAACAATGATAAAACAATCACATGTGCTACTAGGCTACATTAAATAAATGCATTTTCAGAGTACTTTACAATGTCATACAGGAGTATCAAAAAACAAAAAAAGCGAGTTGGAGTTGAATGTAGCAGAGCAAAATTATGACAATATAGCAATAACAGAAACCTGGCTAAATACCAGAGATAGGGAGGAATATAACAGAGGGATACACATTTTTAGGAAGGATAGACAGAAAAGAAAATGAGGTGGGTTTGTTTATGTCAAACAGAATTTAAATGCAAGTTCTTTTCAGAGGGAAGATAAGCCCCATCTTAGTGTGGACATGTGGCTTCACCTGGAAAGCATGAAGGAAAGAGGTCTCAATTTAGGAGTGTGTTATAGACCACCCAATGTAGACAGTAATTTCACTGCTTTTTAGTAATGCTAAAAAGGCAAGTTTACAGGGGGATATTATAGTCGGGGGCACTTTAACTACATGAATATTAACTGGTATAACCTTGCAAGTAGCAGAGCACAAGAGCAGCAGTTTTTAAGAAGAAATCTGGGACCGTTTTTTTTAAACACAGTATGTTAAAGCACCAACACAGGGTGAAGGCCGTCTGGATTTAGTATTCTGTAATAATCAGGATAGAATTGAGGGTGTAGAGGTGATTGAACCAGCAGGGTCAGGTGACCAGAATATAATACAATTCTCAGTGTTTTGGAAGATTACGGATGCAAAAAAAAAAAATATTAAGTTTAATTTGGTAGGGCAAATTTTGAGCAGATGCAGCGAAGTCTAAAGAGGATAGACAGGGATAAATTTTTAAATGTGGAGATGGTCGAGGAGCAGTGGAGAAGGTTTAAAAACCATTTTACATGACATGCAGTATAGGTTCATACCTACATTTGGAATTAGTAGAAAATTAAAAACACACATACACACACACAGCTGAACAAGGTGTATAAGACTAAAAAGTCCAATAAGAATTGCAGGCCATATGAGAACAGGAGGGCAACCAGTAGGAAGAAAATCAGGGAGACTAAAAGACAGTTGGAGAGGAATATAGCAGATAAGGTGAAAGGTGACCCTAAGAGATTTTTTCAGTATTTTAGTAGTAAAAGAGCAGTCGAGAAGGAGAGGAAGTGCTTCAGAAACAGTTAATCAGAATTAAAAAGTACAGACAGTGAAATAACGGATGCACTAAACTCGCATTTTTCTGATGTCTTCACAACTGAGGAAGTAGATAACATCCCAACAGTAACAGGGACATCGAAGAAGGTGCTGAGTGATTTGGACATCATAGACAGAGAAGTGCTACTTAGATTAAATAGGCTGAAATCAAACAAATCACCAGGACCAGATATTTACCCACAAGCTTTTTAGGAGATTAGTGAATACAAAAATAAACACTTGACACATTTTAAGGAAGTTATTGCAAACTGGGGAAATTCCGAAGCACTGGAACATGACAAATATTATCCAGTTATATAAAAAGGTTAACTGGGCAGATCTAAACAACTATATGCCAGTAAGCTTAACATGCATAACAGGAAACTTAATGGAAGGAATTATTAAGGATAAGATTGAGTAACACTTGGCAAGCACAAGAGTTTTACTGAACAGTTAGCAAGGGTTCAGAAGAGGGAGGTCGTGTTTTACTAACATGCTGGAATTCTAGGAGGAAGCAACAAAAGGATACGATCAAAGTGGAGCAGATGATATTATTTATCTGGACTTTCAGAAAGTATTTGATAAGGTGCCACATGAGAGGTTGGGCATTAAATTAAAAAAAGTGGGAGTTCAGGGTGATATGTATAGATGGATGAAGAATTGGCTCAGACACAGGAAGCAGAGGGTGATGGTGAGAGGAACCTCATCAGAATTGGCTGATGTTAAGAGTGGTGTTTCACATGGGTCAGTGCTAGGGCTGAAGCGATTTTTAATATATTCCTATCCAAATGTATGCATAAGTAACACACTGGTTAAGTTAGTAGATAATACAGAGCTAGGGGAATTGGCAGATAATCTAGAATCTGTTGAATCATAAAAAAGGGACTTGGACAGCATTGTATCAGATGAAATTTAACGTAAATAAATGTAAAGTATTACACATGGGAAGCAAAAATGCTCGTTCTAAATACACAATGGGAGATCTGAAAATTGAAAGTACAGCTTATTAAGGAGGATTTAGGAATTCTAGTGGACTATAAATTGCCAGTGTTCAGAAGCAATTGAGAAGTGTGGAATAAATGTCTGCCACCCTTCCTGGGTGTACCCCCTTTCTCTTTGTATAGTTTGGAGGTAATGAACACAGGTAGGAAGCGTCAACCAGTCCTCTTTCATTTTCCTAAGTCTTGCATGGAAGCGGCAGCATTTCTCAGAGACAGGCGCACCAAGGTGGCAATAGGTATGACTAAAAAGAACTGGTGCCGTGCCCTTTTATACACTATTAGTTACTGTCGAGTTCCAAGGAACTCACTGCATAAACAAAAGACCTTTAAACATTATTGGTTACATTCAGTTTGCTAACCGGATATGGCAGACCGGCAATATCTTAAATGGTCCTAACAGACACTGGTCAGTGACCTTTGCACCTCATTTCTCAGTAGTCTAACTCCATCCATTTTTAACTGGAAGGTCAGTTAGTATATGCAAAAGTGCCGTTACTGAGATGGTACAATTTCTTTCTTAGAGACAGAGGAAACTGCTTCTTCCTCTGCTTACCAAGTTCCTATTTTGTGCTGACCAGGCCCTGCAGCAGCTGTCAGCTAACTTGACAGCAAGAGCATCTGCAATTTATTCTTAGCTAAACACTTGATACATGCTTCATGCTACAGCTTACTACTTTCACAGAAGATTTCAGTAAGCATTTTGCTTTCAGATATAGAGATATATATATATATATATATATAGAGAGAGAGAGAGAGAGAGAGAGAGAGAGAGAGAGAGAGAGAGAGAGAGAGAGAGAGAGAGAGAGAGAGAGAGAGAGAGAGAGAGAGAGAGAGAGATATATCAATTATAATAATTATCAATGACAGCAATTTATATATTGCTTAAACTTATAGCAACTTTAACCTTTAAAAATAAGCGAGAGAGAGAGAGGAGAGAAAGATTCTGCACAAACCCAACATGTAATATAGTCAGTTTCCTTTTTAACAGGACACAAAACAAGGGTTTTATTCTGATTTCCACAGAAGGCTAACACTATGTCAGGTTATATAGCACCCTGAAGTGTAGAGCAGGGGTTCTCAAAGTCGGTCCTGGGGGCCCACTGCGGCTGCAGGTTTCTGTTCCAACCAGATTCATAATCAGTGACAACAACTGATAACACTGATCAATTAATTAGCTGGTATTTTTCTTTCTCTTCTCGAATTCTACATTAAGAAAGCACAGAGGCATGATTTAAAAAATTTAGAAATATTTCTGCTTTTGCTATTGATTTAAATAATAATAATATAATTCATTACATTTATATACTTTTGTTGCTTTGATTATATTTTACCTTTTCTCCGTGCAGTTTTCCCCCTTCATTGTATCTTAATAATGAAAAATAAAAACAAGCAGAGCAAACACCCAGGCAAACAACACTGAATCATAAAAGGCTACAACTACTTTAGTGTCAGACCCACTAATTAGTAAATAATTGATTAAACTATTAGAACACCCAAAAAATAGAATGAACATCAAGATGAAAATATTTTTAAGAAAAAAAAATACACTATTCCCATATAACTGTTAAGTACATTAATATTCTTGTTTTTTTTGTTTTTTTTAAACCAAACTTAGTTTTTCAATATCTATATTGTTCCCAAAACAAAGAACTTGGGAAATAATTCACTTATTTAGCCCATGAGTTCAATTAAAAAGAGAAGCTGGTTGGAACGAAAACCTGCAGCCACAGGAGGTCCCCAAGACCAATGTACTCTACACCAGGGCTTCTCAACAAGCCCAAGGAGGTTCAGCTCAACCTTTAACACACACTGGTGAGGCCTCATCTTAAGTACTGTGTGCAGTTTTGGTCTCCAGGCTACAAAGAGGACATAGCAGCACTAGAAAAAGTCCAGAGAAGAGCAACTAGGCTGATTCCAGGGCTACAGGAGGTGAATTATGAGGGAAGATTAAAACGAGCTGAGCCTTTACAGTTTAAGCCAAAGAAGATTAATACAATACAATACAGTTTATTTTTGTATAGCCCAAAATCACACAGGAAGTGCCGCAATGGGCTTTAACAGGCCCTGCCTTTTGACAGCCCCCCAGCCTTGACTCTCTGAGAAGACAAGAAAAACTCCCAATAAAAACCTTGTAGGGAAAAATGGAAGAAACCTCGGGAAAGGCAGTTCAAAGAGAGATCTCTTTCCAGGTAGGTTGGGCATGCAGTGGGTGTCAAAAGTAGGGGGTCAATACAATACAATATACAGAACAGAACAATTCCTTAAGACAGCATAATAATAAAAATTTTATAAGTATGGTTTAACAGTAAATGATATGACATAATTAGGTTTGGATATTTTTTAGAGTCCTGGAGACCTCATCCATCTAGCTGCCTCCCCATTTGGCCATTCCACGGCTGAAACGTTGCTCCGATGAAAGGACCCCTCTTTCTCATAAGAGGTGACATGATTGAAGTGCTTATGATTGTGAAGGGAATTAGTCCGGTACAATGAGACTTATTTTAAAACTGCTGCATACAGAGACTTAGTATTAATTCTAAGATTATTAACAAGGCTACTATTGTACTGACACTAACATATGCTTTTCATGATCTTTTGTCTGACCCAAATGAAGGATTGGTACTCCCAAAACATGCCGGCCTAAGAGCCACTGAGAAAAACTGCTCAAAAACAGCATCACAGTATAGAACTTAGTGTGGTACGTGTGACCTGCTTCTCCACATGCAGTTTTTGTATGTCATGGCTTCGAGGATATCAAATTATAAGACTAGAAATCACGGAGGATGACTGATTACACAACTCATTCACGACTTGTCAGCACAGATTCAGACTTTCAAAGTATCCCAAACTTGCTACATATTGACATTTAATTACCAGGATGCCTTGAAGCACCCATGGCTGTATGCTCTCCAGGTATGTCAAGTTCTGCTACAGTCTCGTCTGATCTTTTTCCTTTTTCGTTGTGTGACACACATAAGACATGTGACTGACACTCTTCTGTTTCTGTGGCTCCAAACACCCTCTCTCCTAAATTCTTTGTGGCCTCATTGCAGGCACTTCCATCTGAGCACCCATAGGGGCCCACACCAATTACTTTAGACAAAAATCAAACTTGTTGCAGAGTGCAGAGACTGATTGCCTAGGGATGACACACTACATGACCATTGTTCATGGGGTCTTGGTATGACTGTCCACAACACCATAAGATTATGGAAATGAAGGCTGCAATTTAACAGATTCCAGATGACGATGTTGCTTTACAACTGTTTAACACTTGGATGCACAACAACATAACAAAATAATTATCTAAGCCATATATTGTTTAAAATGTGAAATAAGTGCACAGAATACTATGGTCACCTATAGTAAGTGGTTTGATATAAAACTTTTGAAAGCCTTCGTTTGGTTTGATTTGATTGCTGTATAAATGTAACTTTTCTCACTACTCAAACCACTACCACACAGAGAAGACCCAGGACACAAACATATGATCTCCTTACTGAGAAGCAGCAGCGCTACCACTGACACGCATTTGTGCCAATATGTAGGTTGAGTGGCGCTCTTTATTGCAATATAAAGCCATTTTGAAGTTTATGACCTGACATTGCTGTTCTGTGTTAATAAAACCAAAGCTAGAGCTGTCACTTGAACCCAATAACATATTTCAGATATTTCATATTAAAATAAGCACATTATAATGGGCTGCATCAGTATAGATAAGAAAAAAAAAATTGATCATTTCTGAACTGAAAAAAAAAAGAAATTGAGATAGCTCTGACCGATATATAGTATCAGTATTGTGCCGATATGGGCAAAAACATTGATCACATATCAGAAAAAAAGAAAAAGCAAGACTCCAACAAATTCAGCAGTTTCACTTGTTATGACGGACAATTCTGAGGTGAACGCATTACACTACAATTACGGTTCTCAAAAAATCCTGTAATTTTGCACAAGTTCAAGAGTAAGAGTATTTCTTCAGGTTATTATTTAAAGCAGTAAATGGATGCAGGGTGTTCCTTCAGATGTGTCAGACAACAAGGGATAGCAGTGTGGCAGGTGTAGAAATCTTGCTATTCGATTAGATTTTGATTACTGGACTCTCTTCACTTAAAAAAAAAAATCCATTCTCGAAACTTCTAGGTTTAAGACAGTCATATTGCTTAGTGTACAGATGTCGGTTCGGACCAGAGTTCAAAAGAGAACAGTGCAGATGGCAGATTGCTGTTCGAGGAACCCGTTTACTGTAACAAACACGTCTATTTCCCACATCTGTCTTCAATTTTAAAGGTCTTTGCTTCTTTGATTGGGCTATGGTGGAAGAATTAGAGGGTTCACCTAATCCTGCCCAGCAGTTATGACATGGAGAGTAGCAGTTATTGGCTGATAGAATGCAGTAAGCTCAAGATACTTTGGGAATGTGAAACTGTGCTGAAAAGTGCACAAAGCTGTGTAGTTTGCCCTCCCACGTGATCCTTAATCATGTAATCTGACATCCCATAGGGGACGAATGCAGTCACTAAGTTTGGCATCTCCTCCTAATCAACATCATGCAATGTTCAGCTGGCTTCATTGATATAATGGGTTGTGGGAGGCCAAAGTACACTGCAGAAGTACAGATGAAGCACTAGATATCTGTAGACCAGTATGAACTCCAAAAAGTATTCAGCAACATTCAGGTAATAAATACGATGAACTAAGTATGAAGCAACATTTAACTCAAAAATATGGTTAGCTCAGATGTCCCACTGTTTCATCCAAATACCTTTTTAAAACCTGCTAGAAATTTTGATGCCTGACCAAAAGACTGATCACATTGCCTGGCATGGCTATATAGGCAAAGCAGTGAAACACACAGCCATCTTACAAAGAGCCAAGTGTGTCAGCAAATGCAGCTGAAAATGCAGCAGCAATGTCGGTCATGGTGTACTCTGGTCTCTAGGATCAAAAAGAAGCACAGCTGGGAAAGTAAAGAGTGATGAATGACTATGCTTACTGTGTTTGTGCACTCATGAGCAATGTTGTCTGTTTTTGTTATTTTATATATATATCACATATATATATATATATATATACATATACATATATATATATATATTGTCACGCTTGCTGAGTAGGAGGCAGGATTGATTCGATAGCACCTGGGAAACCATTCGCCAGGGAATGGCGGGTATTAACTTTCTCCCTCTGCTTCCTCATAGAAAGAAAGACCTTCCTGCACCATAGGCCTGGATTGACCGCAGTGCGATACTTCCGCCCTTCCTCCGCCATCTTGCCCTGGCGTCATCCTTCCCATCCTCCCTTGCGGTCCTTCCCGCATCCCTCCACTTCGGCTCCTCCCCAATAAAATGGCGCGGCGCCAGGAGTCGGCGCAGCGTTATGAACTGTTTTGTTTATGCAAGACCTGTTTTTTTTTGATTCTGTACAATATACGGGGCGGAAACCCCAACCCTTATTGCTGTCTCCTCGGTCCTTTACATCTGGCGTAGTCGGCAGGATAGAGATCCCGGAATGCGGAGGGACAGGACCTCAACACGGTGCTGCAGGCGATGAATGACCAGCTCCAGGCGCTGCAGCTGCAAGCCGCCACCACCGGGAGCTGGAGGCCACGAGGCCAGGTTAGTGGAAGCCCAGGCGGGCGACCAGACCCGCCCAGGCAGCCGCCTCATCCTTTAGTCCGATGGGCCCCGGAGGACGCCGACGCCTACCTGGGCATGTTTGAGAGGGCGGCCACCCGGAGCAGTGGCAGCGGTCAGTGGCGTCCATCTGGCGCCATACCTGAAGGACCAGCTGCGGCCTATTATGACCTCCCTGAGGAGGAGGCGCTAATTACGACCTCCTCAAGCCCGAAATACTGGCCCGCTACGGCATTAGCCGGGCCAGCAGGCGGCGAATGGCGGAACTGGGTCTTTGACCCGAAAAGCCGCTCGCGCCCAGGCGTTGAGTTCTGGGGCAAGATGGGCGCTGGCTACGGCCAGAGGCCCGGCGGGCGGAAAGTGGTCGGCGGGTGGCCTGTGAAGGCCTGGTCAATCGATGCCCAGTTCCCTCGCCCAGCAGGTCGGGGACACGCTATCAGAACATGTCGGGCCTCCTCGGCGTCCTGGAGCGTCAGTTGGCGGTCCTCCGACTTGGGGGTCAGAAAAGCCTGCTCGCGGGAACCGGCAGGGGGGCGGCCACCCGAGCCCCTCGGCGCGCTGCAGAAGCGCCAGCCAGAGCCAGAGAGGCGGGTCCGCCGCTGTTTCAAGTGTGGCGAGACCGGTCACCTGCTACCAAACTGCCCCATCACATCGCCCGGAGCCTATGGACTGCAGCTGGACATCGTCGGAGAGGTATTGTACCCGCCGCATCCCTTGGCGAGTCGAATCACGGGAGTGGTGTTGCTAAATGGACACGCCGTGGTGGCTTTGTTTGATTCCGGCAGCAACATTACCATTGTTGCTCGCCGTTTTGTCTTACCGCAACAGTGGTTAAAACAGCATTTGTTGGTCACCTGTGTGCATGGGGGACTAGGTCATATCGTTCGCTCACTGCTATGTCACCTGGAAGGGGAACCAATCAAATGGCGGTCGCTGTGTTACCTGACCCCCTTCCCAGTGATTTTGGGACAAGACTGGT